>NC_142771.1:14766111-14922500 GCF_988280905.1 Pimephales promelas | reverse complement strand
TATTTATTATTAGGGCCCAAGCCCTGAAAGGGCGAAGGCCCTATTGTTTTCCTTCCGATTATTATTTTTAGGGCCCAAGCCCTGAAAGGGCGAAGGCCCTATTGTTTTCCTAAGGATTATTTTTCTTTACTATTATTATTATAATTAGGGCCCAAGCCCTGAAAGGGCGAAGGCCCTATTGTTTTCCTTGGGATTATTTTTCTTTACTATTATTATTATTATTATAATAATTATTATTTTACTACCTTTTGGGCACTTTTGGGGCCCTTAACGTGCTCGAAAACTCTTGAAACTTTGCACACGGGTCAGAACCCGCGGCCATCAGAGCCGGGCTGAAGCTGGTACCCGGGCGTGGTAGGGCGGCTCGTCAGCGCCCCCTGGAACGGGGTCCGAACACTTGGTCCATAACTCAAACACGCTTGTATGTAATAATATGAAACTCGGTGCACATGTTGATCTCATAGTTTCATCTATACCTCGCGCTTTTACTTTTTACCCCAGCCCAACAGGAAGTCGGCTATTGAGGTTTGTTTGTAAAACGCTCGCAATGGAATGTCATATACTCCTCCTAGAGCTTTGATCCAAATTCGACGAAACTCGGTCAGCGTGAAGTCAAGACATTGAGGATGAAAGTTTGCGAGGGGATTTTTTATATCTCGAACGGTTTGTCCGTGGCGAGGAAACGAAATCATGGCGAGAAACGTGAAACAGGAAGTGTGTTATAACTTCAGCATACATTAACTGATCTTGATGAAACTTCAGCAGTGTGTTCGCTGTAAGAGGACGATCACATGGATGTGACTATTGTGAGTCAAAGTTATAGCGCCACCAACTGGCAGCAGGAAGTGTGTCACTTTCAAAATGCTTTGATATCACCCTTTTATTTTTACCCGATTTGCTTCAAACTTCATATGTATAATGTAAACATACGGCAGATGTAGACCTGTGAATGGATTCTTGATATCTTTGAAACTGTTGCCGTGGCGACGCATCAAACTTTACCCTTCTTTTAGGATGCTTTTTGGATGCTTTTGAGACCCTTAGCATGCTTCAAATTGCATGAAACTCGACAGACACATCACATTTATTAGCCAGTAGACATGTGCAAAGTTTCAGAAACGGGCGTGGTGAGGGCTCAGTAGCGCCACCTTTTGACAAAAGTGGGGTTGTTAGTTTTAACTAGAGTTACAAAAATTGGTATGTATATTGTACTCCTCGAGCCGGACAACTTTCTAATTGACACTTATTAGCTAGGACCCACAGAAAGTCAGATATTTTTGTTTGAATATGGCCACTCTGAGCCTACATGTCTCTGTGTCTCTGTGTCTTTGGCTGGCTGGCTGGCTGACTGGCTGGCTGTCTGTGTGTGTGTGTGTGTGTGTGTGTGTGTGTGTGTGCAGGGGGAGGGGGCTTAACCATTTCACTGCTGTGTGTATGACCTGCATAAAGAAAATACATTTCTCAAGCCTGGTATTTTTTAAATAAGTTTTTATTTTTATTTTTTTATAAGTAAAGGCATATAACTAGTTTAATTGTAGTGAATTGACAATAGTTTTATATAATTAGTTTATTAATCAGATTAACTTGGTCAATAAACTTGGTCTGAAAATTTGGTCCATAAATCAAACACACTTGCATGTAATAATATGAAACTTGGTACACATATAGATCTCATCGTTTCATATATACTTCACACTCTTACTTTTTACCCCAGCCCAACAGGAAGTCGGCTATTTAGGGTTGTGTTTAAAACACATGCAATGGAATTTAAATTATTGCTCCTAGAGCACTGAACCAAATTCGACGAAACTCGATCAGCGTGAAGTCAAGACATTAAGGATGAAAAAGTGCCACGGGATTTTTTATATCTCGAACGGTTTGGCCGTGGCGAGGAAACGAAATTATGGCGAGAAACGTGAAACAGGATGTGTGTTATAACTTCAGCATACATTAACTGATCTTGATGAAACTTCAGCAGTGTTTTCGCTGTAAGAGACCGATCACATGGATGTGACTATTGTGAGTCAAAGTTATAGCGCCACCAAGTGGCAGCAGGAAGTGTGTCACTTTCAAAATGCTTTGAAATCACTCTCTTATTTTTAACCGATTTGCTTCAAACTTCATCTGTATAATGTAAATACACGGCAGATGTAGACCTGTGAATGAATTTTTGATATCTTTGATACTGTTGCCGTGGCAACGAAACAAACTTTAACATTCTTTTTTGATGCTTTTGGGACTCTTAGCATGCTTGAAATTGCTTGAAACTCAACAGATACATCACATTTATTAGCCAGTAGACATGTGCAACTATGGCAAAAGATTAAAGTAATGTGAAAAAAGTAAACACTAAAAGCCTCATATCTTCTAAAAATTTAATTATACATCATTTGTTTCTAAATTAAATTATACAAATATTATAACTTCCCCAATTTTTCCCTTTTTTCATTTAAGAATTATGTTTACGTTCAAAAACAGCCAGAATTGTTGTAAAATTCAGAAAAAAATAATAATCTGAGTCATACGTAGTGCTATACTGCCCTCTTGTGTTCAATATCAGGTAGGCCTATTGTGTATATTCCCACCGGTTAATCAACGTGTGACTCCGCTGGGACTTGGGAGCTTTTAAATCGCTTACTTAAAACCGAAAGTCAAAATACGGATGTCCGCACAAGACATTAATGGTGTGGAGTAGAGCGAGCATTTTAAATAAATTCCTATTAAGTAGGATTGAACTAAACAGAAAGAATGTTCACTCTGTTCTGCTGGTTCCTCGCTGGTGGATCATATGATTACTTTGTCATAATCTATGACAAAAATGCTATCATAAACTATATTAATAATAGATAATACACATTGCTCTTATTTTTAAAAAATACATTCATGAAAAACAAGATAACAAAAATCATAAAAAGATATAGCCATGGCTGCTATAAATGTTTGAAATGCATAGGACAGATGTTTAATGACGCAGCAACATATAATTGAAAGGCAATTAATAATATGTCATTACGTCACTGCATTATGATATTACGGCTCTAATACGGTGCAGCACAAAGCACTTATGTGCATCCCGAGCGGAGAATGATGTGCTTGAAGCCACATGAAGTTACAGCGCATTGAGTCCGTATTGAAAAGTTCAAAGCACAAAGGAAATACATATTTATGAACAGTGTATTATACATTATATATCTATGCAATAGTTTATTGAGCCTTTTCTTTTAAAGGTTTTAAATTTCAGTTACTGTGTGCGTGAAGAACAATTATAGTGCTCTTACTCTAGTGTTGTGATCTAACCGACAGCGTCTGACACCCGGTAGAAAGTAACACGGTTAAGTTACAGCAATAAAGTCCAGCAAGAAAAAGTTTCTTCATTCGAAAATATAGACCTTTAGACCTTTATCTTAAAGACCCAGTATAATAGGATTAACATTGAATCATCTTGAAGATCGTTTCATCATTGACTGTAACCGAATGCGACGTGCTGTTTGAATGCTGAATGGAGAATGACTGACAGGCGCAGAGAGGGAAAAGTTTACGTGTTCTTGAATTTAATGACTTAAATATTAATTTCTATATCACATAATAGCTTCAGAACACTTATAATACAGTACACAAAAACTTTATGGTACTTTAGAAAGTTTTTGTGCCTTTGTGCCTTACATAGAATAGTATATGCACAATATAGAATTTGAATCAGCCTCGTCAAAGATGGCAGTGTCAGAGCCGATACCGATCCTGAGTATCTAATCGGCGCACTTCTTTTCAACAGTCAAATTGAAATTGAAATTGCTTGAAACTCAACAGATACATCACATTTATTAGCCAGTAGACATGTGCAAAGTTTCAGAAACGGGCATGGTGCAAGGACTAAATAGCGCCACCTTTTGACAAAAGTGGGGTTGTTAGTTTTATCTACAGTTACAAAAATCGGTATATACATTTTACTCCTCAAGCCGGACAACTTTCTATTACATAGTCATTAGCTCGGACCAAGAGGAAGTCCGATATTTTGGTTTGAATATGGTGAGCCTCTCTCTGAGCCTATGTCCCTGTATAAAGCTAAGTTTGCCTATCCGGAATTAACATTGTAGATATCAACAACGTCTTTCTGTCTAGTCGTAATTACATTTTGGATAGTTTGTATTATCATTTAAGATATCTGTAACATAATTTTGACTAGTCGAAATGACAGAGTATGGCAAGCCGTTTTAACATTTAATCATGAAAGGGCCAAAGCCTTCGGCACCGCCACCCGGGTGCCTTTAGGTAACTAAAGGAACCGGGGTTGCGGTGCCACCGGCTTGGGCCCGCCATCGCTGCTCGCAGCTATATTTAGGGCCCAAGCCCTGAAAGGGCGAAGGCCCTATTGTTTTCCTTGGGATTATTTTTCTTTACTATTATTATTATTATTATAATAATTATTATTTTACTACCTTTTGGGCACTTTTGGGGCCCTTAACATGCTCGAAAACTCTTGAAACTTTGCACACGGGTCAGAACCCGCGGCCATCAGAGCCGGGCTGAAGCTGGTACCCGGGCGTGGTAGGGCGGCTCGTCAGCGCCCCCTGGAACGGGGTCCGAACACTTGGTCCATAACTCAAACACGCTTGTATGTAATAATATGAAACTCGGTACACATGTTGATCTCATCGTTTCATCTATACCTCACACTCTTACTTTTTACCCCAGCCCAACAGGAAGTCGGCTATTGAGGTTTGTTTGTAAAACGCTCGCAATGGAATGTCATATACTCCTCCTAGAGCTTTGATCCAAATTCGACGAAACTCTGTCAGCGTGAAGTCAAGACATTGAGGATGAAAGTTTGCGAGGGGATTTTTTATATCTCGAACGGTTTGTCCGTGGCGAGGAAACGAAATCATGGCGAGAAACGTGAAACAGGAAGTGTGTTATAACTTCAGCATACATTAACTGATCTTGATGACACTTCAGCAGTGTGTTCGCTGTAAGAGGACGATCACATGGATGTGACTATTGTGAGTCAAAGTTATAGCGCCACCAACTGGCAGCAGGAAGTGTGTCACTTTCAAAATGCTTTGATATCACCCTTTTATTTTTACCCGATTTGCTTCAAACTTCATATGTATAATGTAAACATACGGCAGATGTAGACCTGTGAATGGATTCTTAATATCTTTGAAACTGTTGCCGTGGCGACGCATCAAACTTTACCCTTCTTTTAGGATGCTTTTTGGATGCTTTTGAGACCCTTAGCATGCTTCAAAATGCATGAAACTCGACAGACACATCACATTTATTAGCCAGTAGACATGTGCAAAGTTTCAGAAACGGGCGTGGTGAGGGCTCAGTAGCGCCACCTTTTGACAAAAGTGGGGTTGTTAGTTTTAACTAGAGTTACAAAAATTGGTATGTATATTGTACTCCTCGAGCCGGACAACTTTCTAATTGACACTTATTAGCTAGGACCCACAGAAAGTCAGATATTTTTGTTTGAATATGGCCACTCTGAGCCTACATGTGTCTGTGTCTCTGTGTCTTTGGCTGGCTGGCTGACTGACTGGCTGGCTGTCTGTGTGTGTGTGTGTGTGTGTGCAGGGGGAGGGGGCTTAACCATTTCACTGCTGTGTGTATGACCTGCATAAAGAAAATACATTTCTCAAGCCTGGTATTTTTTAAATAAGTTTTTATTTTTATTTTTTATAAGTAAAGGCATATAACTAGTTTAATTGTAGTGAATTGACAATAGTTTTATATAATTAGTTTATTAATCAGATTAACTTGGTCAATAAACTTGGTCTGAAAATTTGGTCCATAAATCAAACACACTTGCATGTAATAATATGAAACTTGGTACACATATAGATCTCATCGTTTCATATATACTTCACACTCTTACTTTTTACCCCAGCCCAACAGGAAGTCGGCTATTTAGGGTTGTGTTTAAAACACATGCAATGGAATTTAAATTATTGCTCCTAGAGCACTGAACCAAATTCGACGAAACTCGATCAGCGTGAAGTCAAGACATTAAGGATGAAAAAGTGCCACAGGATTTTTGATACCTCGAACGGTTTGGCCGTGGCGAGGAAACGAAATCATGGCGAGAAACATGAAACAGGATGTGTGTTATAACTTCAGCATACATTAACTGATCTTGATGAAACTTCAGCAGTGTTTTCGCTGTAAGAGACCGATCACATGGATGTGACTATTGTGAGTCAAAGTTATAGCGCCACCAACTGGCAGCAGGAAGTGTGTCACTTTCAAAATGCTTTGAAATCACTCTCTTATTTTTAACCGATTTGCTTCAAACTTCATCTGTATAATGTAAATACACGGCAGATGTAGACCTGTGAATGAATTTTTGATATCTTTGATACTGTTGCCGTGGCAACGAAACAAACTTTAACATTCTTTTTTGATGCTTTTGGGACTCTTAGCATGCTTGAAATTGCTTGAAACTCAACAGATACATCACATTTATTAGCCAGTAGACATGTGCAACTATGGCAAAAGATTAAAGTAATGTGAAAAAAGTAAACACTAAAAGCCTCATATCTTCTAAAAATGTAATTATACATCATTTGTTTCTAAATTAAATTATACAAATATTATAACTTCCCCAATTTTTCCCTTTTTTCATTTAAGAATTATGTTTACGTTCAAAAACAGCCAGAATTGTTGTAAAATTCAGAAAAAAATAATAATCTGAGTCATACGTAGTGCTATACTGCCCTCTTGTGTTCAATATCAGGTAAGCCTATTGTGTATATTCCCACCGGTTAATCAACGTGTGACTCCGCTGGGACTTGGGAGCTTTTAAATCGCTTACTTAAAACCGAAAGTCAAAATACGGATGTCCGCACAAGACATTAATGGTGTGGAGTAGAGCGAGCATTTTAAATAAATTCCTATTAAGTAGGATTGAACTAAACAGAAAGAATGTTCACTCTGTTCTGCTGGTTCCTCGCTGGTGGATCATATGATTACTTTGTCATAATCTATGACAAAAATGCTATTATAAACTATATTAATAATAGATAATACACATTGCTCTTATTTTTAAAAAATACATTCATGAAAAACAAGATAACAAAAATCATAAAAAGATATAGCCATGGCTGCTATAAATGTTTGAAATGCATAGGACAGATGTTTAATGACGCAGCAACATATAATTGAAAGGCAATTAATAATCTGTCATTACGTCACTGCATTATGATATTACGGCTCTAATACGGTGCAGCACAAAGCACTTATGTGCATCCCGAGCGGAGAATGATGTGCTTGAAGCCACATGAAGTTACAGCGCATTGAGTCCGTATTGAAAAGTTCAAAGCACAAAGGAAATACATATTTATGAACAGTGTATTATACATTATATATCTATGCAATAGTTTATTGAGCCTTTTCTTTTAAAGGTTTTAAATTTCAGTTACTGTGTGCGTGAAGAACAATTATAGTGCTCTGACTCTAGTGTTGTGATCTAACCGACAGCGTCTGACACCCGGTAGAAAGTAACACGATTAAGTTACAGCAATAAAGTCCAGCAAGAAAAAGTTTCTTCATTCGAAAATATAGACCTTTAGACCTTTATCTTAAAGACCCAGTATAATAGGATTAACATTGAATCATCTTGAAGATCGTTTCATCATTGACTGTAACCGAATGCGACGTGCTGTTTGAATGCTGAATGGAGAATGACTGACAGGCGCAGAGAGGGAAAAGTTTACGTGTTCTTGAATTTAATGACTTAAATATTAATTTCTATATCACATAATAGCTTCAGAACACTTATAATACAGTACACAAAAACTTTATGGTACTTTAGAAAGTTTTTGTGCCTTTGTGCCTTACATAGAATAGTATATGCACAATATAGAATTTGAATCAGCCTCGTCAAAGATGGCAGTGTCAGAGCCGATACCGATCCTGAGTATCTAATCGGCGCACTTCTTTTCAACAGTCAAATTGAAATTGAAATTGCTTGAAACTCAACAGATACATCACATTTATTAGCCAGTAGACGTGCAAAGTTTCAGAAACGGGCATGGTGCAAGGACTAAATAGCGCCACCTTTTGACAAAAGTGGGGTTGTTAGTTTTATCTACAGTTACAAAAATCGGTATATACATTTTACTCCTCAAGCCGGACAACTTTCTATTACATAGTCATTAGCTCGGACCAAGAGGAAGTCAGATATTTTGGTTTGAATATGGTGAGCCTCTCTCTGAGCCTACATCCCTGTATGGCAAGCCCTTTTAACATTTAAAAGCTAAGTTTGCCTATCCGGAATTAACATTGTAGATATCAACAACGTCTTTCTGTCTATTCGTAATTACATTTTGGATAGTTTGTATTATCATTTAAGATATCTGTAACATAATTTTGACTAGTCGAAATGACAGAGTATGGCAAGCCGTTTTAACATTTAATCATGAAAGGGCCAAAGCCTTCGGCACCGCCACCCGGGTGCCTTTAGGTAACTAAAGGAACCGGGGTTGCGGTGCCACCGGCTTGGGCCCGCCATCGCTGCTCGCAGCTATATTTATTATTATTTTACTACCTTTTGGGCACTTTTGGGGCCCTTAACGTGCTCGAAAACTCTTGAAACTTTGCACACGGGTCAGAACCCGCGGCCATCAGAGCCGGGCTGAAGCTGGTACCCGGGCGTGGCAGGGCGGCTCGTCAGCGCCCCCTGGAACGGGGTCCGAACACTTGGTCCATAACTCAAACACGCTTGTATGTAATAATATGAAACTCGGTACACATGTTGATCTCATCGTTTCATCTATACCTCGCGCTTTTACTTTTTACCCCAGCCCAACAGGAAGTCGGCTATTGAGGTTTGTTTGTAAAACGATCGCAATGGAATGTCAAATACTCCTCCTAGAGCTTTGATCCAAATTCGACGAAACTCGGTCAGCATGAAGTCAAGACATTGAGGATGAAAGTTTGCGAGGGGATTTTTTATATCTCGAACGGTTTGTCCGTGGCGGGGAAACGAAATCATGGCGAGAAACGTGAAACAGGAAGTGTGTTATAACTTCAGCATACATTAACTGATCTTGATGAAACTTCAGCAGTGTGTTCGCTGTAAGAGGACGATCACATGGATGTGACTATTGTGAGTCAAAGTTATAGCGCCACCAACTGGCAGCAGGAAGTGTGTCACTTTCAAAATGCTTAGATATCACCCTTTTATTTTTACCCGATTTGCTTCAAACTTCATATGTATAATGGAAACATACGGCAGATGAAGACCTGTGAATGGATTCTTGATATCTTTGAAACTGTTGCCGTGGCGACGCATCAAACTTTACCCTTCTTTTAGGATGCTTTTAGGATGCTTTTGAGACCCTTAGCATGCTTCAAATTGCATGAAACTCGACAGACACATCACATTTATTAGCCAGTAGACATGTGCAAAGTTGCAGAAACGGGCGTGGTGAGGGCTCAGTAGCGCCACCTTTTGACAAAAGTGGGGTGGTTAGTTTTAACTAGAGTTACAAAAATTGGTATGTATATTGTACTCCTCGAGCCGGACAACTTTCTAATTGACACTTATTAGCTAGGACCCACGGAAAGTCAGATATTTTTGTTTGAATATGGCCACTCTGAGCCTACATGTGTCTTTGGCTGGCTGGCTGGCTGGCTGGCTGTCTGTGTGTGTGTGCAGGGGGAGGGGGCTTAACCATTTCACTGCTGTGTGTATGACCTGCATAAAGAAAATACATTTCTCAAGCCTGGTATTTTTTAAATAAGTTTTTATTTTTATTTTTTATAAGTAAAGGCATATAACTAGTTTAATTGTAGTGAATTGACAATAGTTTTATATAATTAGTTTATTAATCAGATTAACTTGGTCAATAAACTTGGTCTGAAAATTTGGTCCATAAATCAAACACACTTGCATGTAATAATATGAAACTTGGTACACATATAGATCTCATCGTTTCATATATAGCCTACTTCACACTCTTACTTTTTACCCCAGCCCAACAGGAAGTTGGCTATTTAGGGTTGTGTTTAAAACACATGCAATGGAATTTAAATTATTGCTCCTAGAGCACTGAACCAAATTCGACGAAACTCGATCAGCGTGAAGTCAAGACATTAAGGATGAAAAAGTGCCACGGGATTTTTGATATCTCGAACGGTTTGGCCGTGGCGAGGAAACGAAATTATGGCGAGAAACATGAAACAGGAAGTGTGTTATAACTTCAGCATACATTAACTGATCTTGATGAAACTTCAGCAGTGTTTTCGCTGTAAGAGACCGATCACATGGATGTGACTATTGTGAGTCAAAGTTATAGCGCCACCAACTGGCAGCAGGAAGTGTGTCACTTTCAAAATGCTTTGAAATCACTCTCTTATTTTTAACCGATTTGCTTCAAACTTCATCTGTATAATGTAAATACACGGCAGATGTAGACCTGTGAATGAATTTTTGATATCTTTGATACTGTTGCCGTGGCAACGAAACAAACTTTAACATTCTTTTTTGATGCTTTTGGGACTCTTAGCATGGTTGAAATTGCTTGAAACTCAACAGATACATCACATTTATTAGCCAGTAGACATGTGCAACTATGGCAAAAGATTAAAGTAATGTCAAAAAAGTAAACACTAAAAGCCTCATATCTTCTAAAAATGTAATTATACATCATTTGTTTCTAAATTAAATTATACAAATATTATAACATCCCCAATTTTTCCTTTTTTTCATTTAAGAATTATGTTTACGTTCAAAAACAGCCAGAATTGTTGTAAAATTCAGAAAAAAATAATAATCTGAGTCATACGTAGTGCTATACTGCCCTCTTGTGTTCAATATCAGGTAGGCCTATTGTGTATATTCCCACCGGTTAATCAACGTGTGACTCTGCTGGGACTTGGGAGCTTTTAAATCGCTTACTTAAAACCGAAAGTCAAAATACGGATGTCCGCACAAGACATTAATGGTGTGGAGTAGAGCGAGCATTTTAAATAAATTCCTATTAAGTAGGATTGAACTAAACAGAAAGAATGTTCACTCTGTTCTGCTGGTTCCTCGCTGGTGGATCATATGATTACTTTGTCATAATCTATGACAAAAATGCTATTATAAACTATATTAATAATAGATAATACACATTGCTCTTATTTTTAAAAAATACATTCATGAAAAACAAGATAACAAAAATCATAAAAAGATAAAGCCATGGCTGCTATAAATGTTTGAAATGCATAGGACAGATGTTTAATGACGCAGCAACATATAATTGAAAGGCAATTAATAATCTGTCATTACGTCACTGCATTATGATATTACGGCTCCAATACGGTGCAGCACAAAGCACTTATGTGCATCCCGAGCGGAGAATGATGTGCTTGAAGCCACATGAAGTTACAGCGCATTGAGTCCGTATTGAAAAGTTCAAAGCACAAAGGAAATACATATTTATGAACAGTGTATTATACATTATCTATCTATGCAATAGTTTATTGAGCCTTTTCTTTTAAAGGTTTTAAATTTCAGTTACTGTGTGCGTGAAGAACAATTATAGTGCTCTGACTCTAGTGTTGTGATCTAACCGACAGCGTCCGACACCCGGTAGAAAGTAACACGATTAAGTTACAGCAATAAAGTCCAGCAAGAAAAAGTTTCTTCATTCGAAAATATAGACCTTTAGACCTTTATCTTAAAGACCCAGTATAATAGGATTAACATTGAATCATCTTGAAGATCGTTTCATCATTGACTGTAACCGAATGCGACGTGCTGTTTGAATGCTGAATGGAGAATGACTGACAGGCGCAGAGAGGGAAAAGTTTACGTGTTCTTGAATTTAATGACTTAAATATTAATTTCTATATCACATAATAGCTTCAGAACACTTATAATACAGTACACAAAAACTTTATGGTACTTTAGAAAGTTTTTGTGCCTTTGTGCCTTACATAGAATAGTATATGCACAATATAGAATTTGAATCAGCCTCGTCAAAGATGGCAGTGTCAGAGCCGATACCGATCCTGAGTATCTAATCGGCGCACTTCTTTTCAACAGTCAAATTGAAATTGAAATTGCTTGAAACTCAACAGATACATCACATTTATTAGCCAGTAGACGTGCAAAGTTTCAGAAACGGGCATGGTGCAAGGACTAAATAGCGCCACCTTTTGACAAAAGTGGGGTTGTTAGTTTTATCTACAGTTACAAAAATCGGTATATACATTGTACTCCTCAAGCCGGACAACTTTCTATTACATAGTCATTAGCTCGGACCAAGAGGAAGTCAGATATTTTGGTTTGAATATGGTGCCTACGTCCCTGTATGGCAAGCCCTTTTAACATTTAAAAGCTAAGTTTGCCTATCCGGAATTAACATTGTAGATATCAACAACGTCTTTCTGTCTAGTCGTAATTACATTTTGGATAGTTTGTATTATCATTTAAGATATCTGTAACATAATTTTGACTAGTCGAAATGACAGAGTATGGCAAGCCGTTTTAACATTTAATCATGAAAGGGCCAAAGCCTTCGGCACCGCCACCCGGGTGCCTTTAGGTAACTAAAGGAACCGGGGTTGCGGTGCCACCGGCTTGGGCCCGCCATCGCTGCTCGCAGCTATATTTATTATTTTACTACCTTTTGGGCACTTTTGGGGCCCTTAACGTGCTCGAAAACTCTTGAAACTTTGCACACGGGTCAGAACCCGCGGCCATCAGAGCCGGGCTGAAGCTGGTACCTGGGCGTGGCAGGGG
The DNA here is from genome assembly GCF_988280905.1 of Pimephales promelas. NCBI lineage: Eukaryota > Metazoa > Chordata > Actinopteri > Cypriniformes > Leuciscidae > Pimephales > Pimephales promelas. Next base: position 14,909,764 of record NC_142771.1, on the reverse strand, counting down.
GGCTCGTCAGCGCCCCCTGGAACGGGGTCCGAACACTCGGTCCACAACTCAAACACGCTTGCATGTAATAATATGAAACTCGGTACACATGTTGATCTCATCGTTTCATCTATACCTCGCGCTCTTACTTTTTACCCCAGCCCAACAGGAAGTCGGCTATTGAGGTTTGTTTGTAAAACGCTCGCAATGGTATTTGAAATACTCCTCCTAGAGCTTTGATCCACATTCGACGAAACTCGGTCAGCGTGAAGTCAAGACATTGAGGATGAAAGTTTGCGAGGGGATTTTTGATATCTCGAACGGTTTGGCCGTGGCGAGGAAACGAAATCATGGCGAGAAACGTGAAACAGGAAGTTTGTTATAACTTCAGCATACATTAACTGATCTTGATGAAACTTCAGCAGTATGTTCGCTGTAAGAGGACGATCACATGGATGTGACTATTGTGAGTCAAAGTTATAGCGCCACCAACTGGCAGCAGGAAGTGTGTCACTTTCAAAATGCTTTGATATCACCCTTTTATTTTTACCCGATTTGCTTCAAACTTCATATGTATAATGTAAACATACGGCAGATGTAGACCTGTGAATGGATTCTTGATATCTTTGAAGATGTTGCCGTGGCGACGCATCAAACTTTACCCTTCTTTTAGGATGCTTTTAGGATGCTTTTGAGACCCTTAGCATGCTTCAAAATGCATGAAACTCGACAGACACATCACATTTATTAGCCAGTAGACACGTGCAATGTTTCAGAAACGGGCGTGGTGAGGGCTCAGTAGCGCCACCTTTTGACAAAAGTAGGGTTGTTAGTTTTATCTACAGTTACAAAAATCGGTATGTATATTGTACTCCTCGAGCCGGACAACTTTCTAATTGACACTCATTAGCTAGGACCCACAGAAAGTCAGATATGTTTGTTTGAATGTGGTCTTGCTTAATCTGAGCCTACATCTCTGTTTTTGCCTGTCTGTGTATGTGTGTGTGTTTGTAGGGGGAGGGGTCTTAACCATTTCACTCCTGTGTGTATGGCCTGCATAAAAAATAAATGCCTTAAGCCTGGTATTTTTTTAAATAAGTTTTTTATTTTTTATAAGTAAAGGCATATAACCAGTTTAATTGTAGTGCATTAATAGTTTTATATAATTAGTTTATTAATTAAATTAACTTGGTCCATAAACTTGATCTGAAAATTTGGTCCATAAATCAAACACACTTGCATGTAATAATATGACTTGAGTGTTAATCACATCATGTTTTCAGTTTGAATTTAAAATATATAAATTATGTAAAAAAAAATAAAGTTGATCCAGCTGGAGCGCAGGCTGAGAATAGCGCTGTCATGACTGGATCACGAGATCATCAGTCATGCCCTCTCATACCTTACGCGCACACCACGCCCACTTACATCAGATCACATCAACATGTCAGCCGGAGGGATAACGAGGGTCGTCGTCGCTTTTGGATTCAAGAATTTCTTACAACAAGATGGCAAAAGAACAGCGCTTTGCAAGACATGCAACGTTAAGATCGCGGACAGTCAGATGACAACCTCCAATTTCGTCCGTCATTTGAAGAGCCATTCTGCCCACTGTGCCCAGTAAGTGCTTGTCAATTTGTTAATGTTATCTGGTTAGCTCGTTCGTAGTTAGCTAGCTAATGTAAGTTAAAGGAGAACTCCGGCGCAAAATTACACATTGTTACCTAGTCAACCGTTATCTGAGATTTGTTTTCATGACTGCCGAATGTAAATAGTTTTATCTATAAAAACAGTTTAGCCTATAAGTGACGTCCGACATTCTGCATATTGTGTTATTTTGTTAAGCCCCACTAAAGGCATAAAAAACTGTAAAGCACAATCAAGTTTTCACACTATATTCCAAGACTTCTAAAGTCATTCAATAGCTTAATGTGTGGTAAAATTAATATTTTAGTCTCTAAGTTAAAGTTAACGGAAAGTCATCTCGCCTCAGTCATTCTCCATGCATCAGCATTAGCGCGTCGCGTTCGGTTGCGACAGTAACACGACGACACTCTCTTCAAGATCAATGTTCCCAATATTATACTTTATTTGTAGATAAGGCATAAAGGTCTATGATTTGCATAAAATGACTATCTTGCTGGAGTGGAGTTTATTGCCCTTTAGAATACACTAAGCATTAGTGCTGCACGATTAATTATATCGCAGTCGTAATAGCGATCTCAAACCTATGCAATTATATAACGCAAAATGCCGCGATTTTATATGAAATAAACAAAGTAGGGCTATTAGCGCAGCATCTCTTCTTTTTTGTCATCCTTTGACTAGTGTTACAAGATCCCCCTCTTATTGGTTCAAATGCCTTTTCGCATTTTGCACGACAAGAAGTGAAAAGCTGCCTGTGAGTGCCCTAGATTAGAATAGATGAGACTCGCATAATGCGCATGCACTGACCGTGTGCCAGCCCAGAATAAACAGTTCTCTTTCGAGCTTGAACGAACAATAGCACACACAATTATGCCAAAATGTGATTTTGTCTAGTATCTTCATAACATAAGAAAAGTCTATGGACGAAAAGAGTTGTGCTATGAGGCGCGTGTGAGATCCGCGTCTCGGCAACGGGTGCTCTTAAAGGGCCAGCAGCGAATAAAGCGTTCTTTCAGTAAAGTTAAAAGAACAAAGGGAAATTAGAAAATTACTCACTGATCTTGAGTAAAGAACTTTTGTAGCTTTAATAAGGATTATTATATATATAATTTATGATTCAGGCAGCGCAGACTGTTTGATAACTTTATTCAATTTCTGTACCTGTTAAGACAGGAAGGGCACAGGTAAATATGTTTTTTATTATGGGTTTATGTGGGGATTGTTTGAAGTTCACTTAATTTAAAAGCTGTTATATATTTTTTTTAAGCGTAATAATTTTTTAAAAAGTTGATGGCTTTCAATTGATGGAATCACTGTAATGTTGGTTTGGTTGATGGTTTATTGATCATTATAGGTGTTATCAATCATTTATTGTTGTTGTTGTTTTTAGTTTGAGTTGAGAAATAAACATTAATCTGTGTGTGCATTTTACTTTAGAACCAAGCAAGTTGGACTCATGAAACCATTTTATTATATCGGAGTCGCAAATCGCAATTGCAATATTGGCTCAATAATGGCAATATGACATTTTCCCAAATCGTGCAGCCCTACTAAGCATAGATTATAGATACCATCCCTTCGCTATGTTCTTTTCAATGTGAAGCGTTGCGTGCTGTGACTTGGTGTTGCTTCAAGTGCATCATTCTGCACACGGGATGCGCATGATTGCTTATAATACTTTGGGGAGACAAGGGGGCGTGGCCTAAGGGAATAGCACTCGTGATGTTAAGTGATGTTACCCCGCCATCGCTGATACAACCTTTAGCAGTCATGTTTTTGCTTCTTGAGAGAGAGAGAAAGTGTGTGTGTGTGTGTGTGTGTGTGAGCAATGGCGGTTCTAGGCGGGGGCCTGGGGGGGCCAGTGCCCCTGCGACAACAAGCTTGGACCCCCTTGTGGCCCCCTAAATGTGGAGTCAGTGTGAAATATTTTTTTATAGTGTGTCACGCATTGAGCATGACAGTCACTCGTTTCAGTCTTTTGTCTCACACTCCCGTCACACATTGTATTTCTCATGCGGAAAAACTATTAATAATATATTTAATATACGCAATTTCTCTGGCCGCGCCGCTCTCACGTGAGAATCAAGCGCGTCTCGCCTGGAGTTCAGCAGTCGACCCTGCTACGCATCAGCCAATCAAAAAAAGAGAAGTGCTACTACATTGGTTGTTAGTTTTATCTACAGTTACAAAAATCGGTATATACATTGTACTCCTCAAGCCGTACAACTTTCTAATACATAGTCATTAGCTCGGACCAAGAGGAAGTCAGATATTTTGGTCTGAATATGGTGAGCCTCTCTCTGAGCCTACGTCCCTGTATGGCAAGCCCTTTTAACATTTAAAAGCTAAGTTTGCCTGTCCGGAATTAACATTGTAGATATCAACAACGTCTTTCTGTCTATTCGTAATTACATTTTGGATAGTTTGTATTATCATTTAAGATATCTGTAACATAATTGTGACTAGTCGAAATGACAGAGTATGGCAAGCCGTTTTAACATTTAATCATAAAAGGGCCAAAGCCTTCGGCACCGCCACCCGGGTGCATTTAGGTAACTAAAGGAACCGGGGTTGCGGTGCCACCGGCTTGGGCCCGCCATCGCTGCTCGCAGCTATATTTTTATTTTGTAATTCTAATTTTACTCCATGATCATTGACATTTAATTCTTATTTTTGTAATAACCATTTTATCACTAATAATCATTTTAATCATTAATTGTATTTACTTTCTGCAATATATCATTTCTATTTTTATCATTTATTCATTTAATTATTCCTCATTTGGGTGAAAAATACGATCTATAAATATTTGACTTAATTTGTATAACAATTCAACCACAAATCATACATATTTCGTGTGCTGCCTGTCAACATGTCATCAGCAATATATATATATATATATATATATATATATATATATATGAAGAGCTCTTTTCCAAAACGCTATAAATCCATTTCAATAGTTTTCAGGAAAACTACATTTTTTACCTAGACCCACACATTTTGTGAATATTCAAATTATCCTGTTTAAATGTTTTATTGGTTCAGTCTGAACATTTTGAACAATAATTATTAAATCAAACAACAATATTGTTAATGATAATTTAAAAGTTAATTTTATTTTTTTCCAAAACGCTATAAATCGAAATAAACCTCAAACAAATAGTACCAATTTCAGCATATGCATGAAAAAAACAAATTATTAATACCAATTTCAACATATGCATGAAAAAAGCGAATTATTAAAAATGATCAATATATGATAACGATATTCAAAAAAGGGATGGGCACCCCTCCAGCACATGCACACACACACACAGGCTACATAACATGTGAGCAAAGCGGAGCAGCATGACGCTTAAATATAAGTTAAAAAAAAACAAAAAAACAAAATAAACATTTCACATTTGTTTTTAATAATATTACATTACTTATTTTTATTATTTCATCTATGTTGAGTAGGCTATGAAAAGGGAACCGCATGAGATGAGTAAGATAGGATCAAAATTCAAAAGCTGCCCAATATCGGAAAATATTTGGAGTGCGTCAGACATGATTTTGACCACTTATTAAGTTTTGTTTTGTAGAAAGCTTGTAAATTTCGTTTCATATAAATTGTATCTTTATTTTAATAAATGTTTCATCGACAAATTGACTGGATTAATACATTAGAAGTAAATATCAGACAATATAATCAGGACACAGAGGCGCGCAGGTGAACCGGAGCGCGTCTCATAATATGAACCGAAACACCGCGATGCTTGCCTCACACAGGCCTGAGAACTAAGCTACAGAAAGCTTTAAATATCTACTTTTAAACAAAACAATTAAAAACTAAAACAAATTGGCAACTCTCTGCGTATGTAGGCTAATTCGAAGTATGCGTTTCTCTATGCGCGTTCACTGCGAAGATGGCGAGTAAGCATCATCAACTTTATCTTTGTTGCTGACACTGAGACCCCGTTTACACCTGGTATTAAAATGCGATCTGTATCCAGATAAGTTATCCGGATAATAAGTACTGATTCCATTTACACCTGGCCACATAAATGTGTTTTTGCAAAACGGATATAAATCCGATCTTCACCTCCTGCGTTATATGCAGATTTAGCCTATTGGATTGCACGCCACCAAAAGCAACAGATCTGAGCGGCATTTTATTGATCATCAGCTAATTTCCAAATCAGAGACATCAATAAGAGAGAGTGGCAACAGGCCTGGTAAGATAATTTCGTTTCTTTACTTGAAGATGTGTTAACTGCGTCTGTGACTTACTTTTCGATGTTTGCACGTTGAATAGACGCTCAGCTGCTCATCTGCGGTGATGCGTGTCGCGTGTCGCATCTGACTAGGCTATAACATGACATATAGCCTATATAACACGCTCTCACTCGTTTATTTTTTAGCATTTTTGGGAGGAGTAAAATATACATATGTGGTTTCAACAACCAGATTGCGTTTACACCTAGTAAAGATCCGGACACAATGCGAGCCAGACTACCTCCAGATGTGGTCAGGCAGATTCGATCACGATCCGATCACAACGCGTTTACACCTTGCATTAACATGCGTTTTTTATTATCCGGATAACTTATCTGGATACAGATCGCATTTTAATACCAGGTGTAAACGGGGTCTGACAGAAAACACTAGTTTATTAATAAACAATTCAAATGTTTCATCCATCATTACTTTTGCCGGTTCTTTGTGGCAAGCTTTATGCATACGTTGAGATGCGGAATATGCAATTAAAAACGCTCATATGGTTTCTCTCCCATTTAATTAAATCAATATATGTGATTACTGATAATACAAATGGCTTAAATGATCTACTACTAGTCGACTAGAAAACTAGGACTCATTTTGAGGAATGAATGAACATAATAAACCTCTGTTCAGAGTGCCGCCGTGCTGGATTGTGTAGAGCGCTCAATGAATTTGAGGATTTATCGTGTTTAGGCTAAAAACAGGGCTGGCGCTTATCGTGGTTTGGAAAGAAACTGTATCTTGCAGTACATTTTAAACAAGGAAATATAGCGATTCGGCATGAAACGTTGATAGAGCAGTGAAAGGGTTCTGTCCGCAGCAGAATGACACGACAAACTCATTTTTTTTAAAAATGTCGTTTAACGCGTTTTGGAAAAGAGCTCTTCATATATATATATATATAAAGCCATACACTGATAAAAATGATTCTGTGGTGAAATAAATTCTACAGAAAAAACAAATGTAAATTCTACTTGAATCTTGAATAAGTTACTTCAGGCAAGAATAAAAGTAAATTCTGTATTAGTACTCAATTTAAGCTGTTAGAAATTAATCTGTATCGATGTTATAAAATTAAGCAAAACTTTCTGATACCGCTGTTCCCATCATGCACTGGGGAATAATTAATAAGGTTGCAATTTTGACTGTTTTACAAACAGTCGCTGTTTCATCATTGCTTTTGTTAGGTTTAGTTACTTGCTGTTTTGTGACATTTGGAGTTAATTTTCTACTCAAAATGATACATTCATACTGAAAAATGATCCATTGAAAGTTACCGTTATGTACCAAGTATTGAGGTCTCAGTGTTTAGATGGGTACCACATTATGTAGTCATGTTGACTCCAAGACAAAGTATTATTTAAATTCTAAGTAAAGCATACACTTTAAAAACATGGCTTAATACAGTGTTAAATTGTTTGAGAATTTGTACTTTACACAGTAATCTTTAACTATGAAGATATTACTCAACAAACTTTAACTTTAAACTTAAAGTACCTTTGACTTAACCTAGTTAAGTACATCTTCCATAATTCCATATATGAAATTTACTTTAAAAATATGCGTGCAAAAACTTGCGAAATACAAATTTAGTACATACCACTTATTATTTTTTCAGTGCACTAAACATGTATTACCCACTGGACTATTTTGACTCATCAGAAAGCCGAAGATATCGCATAAAACTGAACAAACCCATGCATCATCAAGGACACCATCACAACTCTCAGCCCAGAACCAGCTCAAGAGCTTCAGTCTGGGCTAATCCTCCAGATGCACTCATCTCAAACACTGCTTCAAAACTAGTTTAGCTGCAGGACACAGATTCTTATTTGGCCAACCAGTGGAGAAACAACACAATACCAAAACCATGTTCAGTGTAAAAGTAAACGAATCAAGCTCCGATACAGTGCTTCATTGTGAGATGTTTCGTTTTTTGGATTCAAGCTTAGAAGCCTCTGTGCCGAACATAAAGTTACTAAATGAAGCCACATTAAAGACCTACTTTTGGAGTGTGCTGGAAAATTACCTCCTCTCCCTAACGCCTACAGGAGATACACTTTACTTCAGTACATTGAATATGCGCTGTGGATGACTGGATCTCCCTTTACAGTTGAGGACGCCCACTCCACACACGCCATGCTCATCCCAGCCCAATGGTCTATTGTTACTCCAACCCAGACTCCCTTTACCGCCGCCTCTACTCAAGCAGGCCAGACCTTGGGCCCCACCTCTGCTGGCTCATCTATTCACGCTGCCCTGCAATTCAGATCCCCCTTGAGTCTTCCAATCTCCAGAACTGCCTTTGTAAGTGGATCTCCTTGGCTTTACCTTGGCCTGTCGACCTTTTGGCTCCACCTTGGCTCCCCGTCCCCTTTGCTCCACCTGGAACCATCGTACTTACAGCTACATCGAGCTACCTCGTCCCTCCGGCTCCGCCTTGGTCAGTCGTCACTCTGCCTCCACCACGGATTTCACCTGCGCTTCGTCTCTCCATCGCTTCGGCTCCGTCTCAGTCCTCCAAGACCCTGGCTCTCTCGGCAGCTCCGGCTTGGCCTCCAGGACCTACAGTGTCGTCTTGTGTCGTCCTCTCCTCTGCTACGCCTGGGTCTCCAGATCTCCAGGCTCCATCACTGGTGGTTGTACCGCTGACTCCACCCTGGCTGCTCCTAGCATCCTCTTGGTTATTCTCTGGGAATTTTATCCGGTTATCCTCTTCCATCCTGGGTTGTCCTGTCTGTCAGTTCTGTGTACACTTCCCAGTCCCTGTCCACCATCCTCTGTTGGGTGAAAATGTGCCTTCCCGGGGATATGCAATGTTAGGGATAATGTTTAGTTTGTCTGTGTTTCAGTGGTATTTTGAGTTGGTTTGTCTCTGTCATTATTCATTGTTATCCAGTGAGTTGATCTGCACTGTTTCTAAAATCGTTTCCTTTATCTTTGTTTATTCGTAAACATGGTTTTTGATTTCCTGTCAGTGTAAATAACAAATACTTTTAAGTGATTTTAATAATAACAATAATCCACAGACCCTCAACAATAAATATTAGAAGAATTTTGTCTTCTATAAAAGTTGATAAGCCTGTTTATTTATTTATTCGACTATTTGCATTTAGCATTATCTGTAGCATCATCTGTTTAGAACAGATCTGCAACCTGTATTTGTAAAAACTGAATCATTTCTTGTACCATATCTAAATCACATTAGTACTGAGGTGAACATTAGACTATAAACTACAATTGCTGTTTATAATCTTGCAATTGTACATATAAAAAATAGCCTCATATACTGTACATGCATGCTTTCACTCTACATTACCCCTGTTTGTATAAAGTTGTTGTATTCCACAACATATGCTGTTCTTCTAGCCTCTGAAGATCTCAGACATCATGTCCCAAGCAAAAACAAAACTAATACTAACTTAAAACTTATATATTTTTTTTAAGATTCATGTCATTCATTCGCAATTACTGTACCCAAGTACAACTGTGCAACAGAACTCTCATCAGTGTATTCGCTCTTAAAAGTTTCCACAAAAACTTCATGCAACTTAAATCCACATTTCTCTCAAAGTTAACTTTTATTTAGTTCAAGATGCCCTCAATTAGAAGGAGGTCACACTAAATCTAAAATTAACCCAGAGTCAGAGAGGGAACGCATTTCAAGGACACACTTTTCAAAATGAATGAAGAACGTATTGAAGAGTTTCAATTATAAAAGACATCTATTAACCTTTAAACCTATTTCAAACTGTTTTAATTCCTCTAATGGACAAAGCATGCCATGCACTTTACAAAGTGATGAACAATTCCTCAATCACATAAAATGATGGAAAATGCATTATTAAAGAAAGCAAGCTCACAGCTTTAATATATATTTTTTTTCTACTTGCTCTCTAGATCTATGAGTCCAATATTGCTTGAAATGGCATAATTGATTAAATATAAACAATTTCTCTAGAAAAGGAATCAAACCCCAACTTCTGAAACTAGTTTCTCTGAGCATGAGAAGGTTCTCCTTACCGAAAACGCCTGAGTCCCATCTCTCCTTTACATTACGTCTCAAAAAAACCAAAGAGATGTTCTTGATCTCAGTGCAGGATTCTTCATAGAGCTGAAATAATCATTCATTGAATAAAACAGGATAGATGGAAAAGCCAATATGTCCAGTAGCCAGATGAGATGCTGCTTATTAGCGCCAACTTGAGGAGCGATGACGTTGCATGTATGAAGAAGGAAACTTCAGTTCACGTCATCATCGAGTCAGCTTTGGCAAGATCGCCCACACTGCCAAGTTGGGTTGCCTTGGGGAGTTTAACGTTAGAAAGGAGTCTACATCCAGAACCGATGCCTTCAACTGCGGATGAGAGGCAAAGTTGCAGCTGCTTCAAAGGTGAAGAGAGAGAATAGAATAAAAGAGTGCAGCAAGAAAAGAGAGAAAGAGGAAAAAAGAGAGTGAGAGAGAGAGCGAGAGAGAGAGAAAATAGACACTGTCCCACTGGATATCTAAGGCAGGTCATCATGTAGGAGAGTTATTCAATCTCATCCACATATATGCATGATCCTTGAAGTATTCAGATTCACAAGGACAAAAGCAGAACACTCTTAAGTTTGCACAACCAACACCAACCAGATAAAAAGTTGAATGCAAAACACGAAGCCACAAAGAACTGATTCTTTTAACATTTAAGGTAAGGTCCCAGATTTTAGTTAGCCGGTTAGTTGTACCTTAGCTGTAGTTTAAGTAAAGAAAGTGTTTTTTGTTAAAACTTCTGGTGCGTCACCGACCTAAGAGAGATTTATTACAAGAAGTAGGCTGCTTAAAAATAGGGAGGATCCATGGGGAGAACTGGGCAAATTTTTGCAGAGACACAAACTGGTCAGCGCTCGAGTCCACTGAAGGACAGTGAAAATGCAGTGATATCAATGAGGAAAATGAGCTAAAATGCTTGTAAGATGTTTATGTGCCTTCAAACTATGTTTCTGAACTATCTTTTCATTCAACTGAAAGTCAGATGTGATCAATATTCAAAACGAACGCCATTAACAATAGTCTTCTGGTAGCAAAAGTAGTATAAAGACATGCAGCAATATCCCATAAAAGAGTAACTTGCCTCTGAACAATGAAAATGTCAGCAAATTGAAGCTTGTGCAAATACAAAAATGTTTCTTACTTGCTAAAAAAGGCTTTCATGGTTCCTGAAAATACAAGGACAGGCTTATCAAGAGTTTAATCAGAACAAGCTGGCGAAAAGTGTGAATCCAGGTATCTGGAGCATGCTGTCCTTCTTCGTAATTCACTCTTCATGAAGGTAAGAGTGCTCCAAAAGACTTCTAAGTTTAACTTTAAATCATAACATCTTTATGTGATGAATACTTGATGAAACAGTATTTTATCTGGTAAACCTCACAGGGATAATTCCTCACCGGTAGCCAGAGGCGTTTGCTGTTAAAACTGCTCCGTTAGTGAAACTAAAAACCTTTTAGCTGTGAGACGAGTCAAATTCTCCTGACAAAAACCCTCATCAGCGAGTTATTACTGCAAGAGACAGAACCGACAAACCTAAGAGAAACAGACATTTCTTAAACTCACAAAATATAATAATATCAAGTCTAATTATAATAAATAAATAAATACTTAAATTATAATACATTTCTCTATAATATCAAATAATTAATAATAGATTGAATTACTGTATATGAAAATTAGTGAGGCACCAACTATTGGCCAATTATTGGACTCGACCAATAAAAGCAATATCGTCATTATGGCCATAGGCTAATTGTTTAAAAACAGCTGATGATCAGCGCCGATTATATCCCGTCAATCAAAAGGGGTCGGAAAATCAAGACTGCAAAATGTCTCGTGTCGTGTTGGATTGAATTAAGTATTGATGCTTAACAAACACAGTTAAAGCGGGACCTATTCGACCCTATGAATCACCGTAGTTCAAGCCAAGGTTGCCAGGTCCGTGTTTTTTCCCTACATCATGCATTATTTGTAGCGCACTTCCTATTCAATAGTCGCAAAGAGCTTTGTGCTTTGTTACTTCTGAAAAGAAATAAAGTCTCAGCTTTCAAATTCTGTCGATTATATCATGAAATTCAAACAATAAATGGTTTTGACATTCTTAAATGTGACGTGACAGATCTTTGTAGCGCATTAGTTCGAGCGGCAGCGCGAGTCTATATCAATACACTTCAAAGCACGAAAAAACACGCATGAACATCAGAAGGTATGTTGAAACATACAGTATAACTTACCAATGTAGTTGCTCAATCACTATTTCAACTGCGGAAAAAGGTATTTATTGGTCTTATAGAAGAGTGTATTATGTTTTGATACTGTAAAGCACTTTGGTTCAACTCGTGTTGTTTTTAAAATTTACTCTATAAATAATAGAGAACAGCAGAAATACGTCAAAAAACAGCTTGTGTCACTTAACTTTGCATTTAGACAATGTTCAATGTTAGCTATAAAACAATGAAGAAAAGTTTATTTACTGATAAGTAAAAATGCATAATTGAGTAAATTTGTCATGAAGACAAGACAGTGTTTATGAAAACTGTCTACATTCAGTTTTTATTTGTGTGTAACTATAATATCTGAAAATAAATACCAGCTAAATATATGTAATAGTTTGGGCTCTGCTAGATCTGTTGTTGAGAGAGTTCCCTGTATAACACCATTAGTAGGGAGAGATTTTTTTCCTTAAGAAAAACAAAGTATCCGTATCGGCAGATATTCTGAATAATCGGCTATTGTTATTGGCAAACAATATTGGCGCATCTCTAATTAAAATCGAATAATATTTTAATAAAATTTGTGATCTAATCGTTTATGGTTATACAAATGTTAAGGAATAATGAAATACATAACCGATGATCAAAGGTTTTGTAAAATTGATTGGTAAAAAATATGAAGAGTTCAGATGCAAAAGCCTCTAAGTGCCATTTGAAATTTTCTTCTAGAATGATCATTTTTATCAAGCTTGTATATTTAAGTTCAGTGATTTCACTTAAATGGCAATGATAATTACCTATTAATTGTTATTTGAGTGAAATTACTGAACTTAAATATACAAGTTTGATAAAAATCATCATTAAAGAAGAAAATTTCAAATGGCATTTAGAGGCTTTTGCATCTGAACTCTTCATATGGAAACAATTTTTGCATTTTAAGCCATAAGCATGTTGAAACAAACTAAAGGATCAGATAAAGCTAAACTTAGATAGCTGATGTTATTGTCACCCCACAAAGAGTTTTTAAATAAGGATGGGAGAGAATAGCCAGCTCATTGGATTCAAGTTAGCAGTCCATAATGAAAAATATTTCACTCCACTTCGAACTCATGGATCAGATCAGGTTAGATGACTTAGAAATCACCAGAAAAGTAAAAGATACATAACAGAAGCATAAAACTAACAGGGAGACTCTAAGCTAAGCATCTCTTTTGTGATACAAAAAGAATGTGGAACAAAACAGAAGATGCAAATAAATCCAACACTGTCCATGGCTTCGATTGAAATACAACAAATAGCTTCCTTAACCTCAGATTCACAATATAAAACAAAAGCAGCCAGTTCATGGCTGTACTGTCTTAATGCAAGCTCACACTACACAACTTTTGCTGGATTCTGCTGCTAGACAGATTTTCAAGGTCAGCAACAAAACCCCTGGAAAGCGTCCAAATCGGTGCTCTCTGCAGTCGCCGATGTTTGGTAAGTATGAGCAGGTTAGCAACACAATCTGTTTTCAAACCTGTTTGAGACCTGATCTTGAAGTGTGTGCAATACACTTCAAGGTGGAATTAATCCAGCCAATAAAATACAATTTTGCATTGTCACCAATCCAAACACAAAGAGGAAACTTAAAATGTAATGTAAAAATAAGTTGGAATTGGTTAAAAAAAGAAAAAGGAGGCGGGTCATAGAACAGGATTCATGAAAGCTCATTGGTACCTGATGCTGTCAATCAGTTGCTGATGCTCCTCGGTGAGCAGGATTTCTGGAAGTGTGGACGCCAGCCCTTCAACATCCCTCTCGTTTGCATACTGCTTCAGCAAATCAAACAGCCTCTCTTTCACCTCAGGCTCCTCCCCTAAAACTTCCTCAACCTATAAAAATTCAGAACAGACCATTTTAAACACACTTTTACTCTGGGGTTTGAAACGCTGTTGAAAATATAACTAACTTTTGTTCCAGTTTAACCATTTTTACATGCCTTCAGGACTGACCTTTTTGTTGAACTCCAGAGCTTTGTGCTTGCGGTCATGCCTCACGATGTCTCCGCTCTGGTAGGTCTCCTTCATGCTGCTGCTGGTGCGTTTCTGCCAGCGGTTGATACGGAGCACGCCAAGACGCAGCGTACGTCCCTGAGAGGCCTTGATCATGGCCGCCGCTGTCTCGTGTTGTTTCACTGGGATCCCATTCACCTCCATCACATAATCTCCAGCTCGCAGTCCACTCCGGCCCGCTGGAGAGTTGGACATGCAGTTCTCCACCAGCAGGGGACTGTCGCCCACTATGGTGAAGCCAAAACGACCATCAGGCCCCGGGGCAATGTCCAGCTGTGGCGGTCAGATTTTGCAAAGGGAAAAGAAGAGAGATATGAATTCTCCTTTAGACAACAAGGGTACATCCAACCGTCCATCCATCCATCCATCCATCCATCCATCTGACCAACCGTCTATCTATCTATCTATCTATCTATCTATCTATCTATCTATCTATCTATCTATCTATCTATCTATCTATCTATCTATCTATCTATCTATCTATCTATCTATCTATCTATCTATCTATCTATCTATCTATCCATCTATCTGACCAACTGTCTGTCCATCCATCCATCCATCCATCCATCCATCCATCCATCTATCTATCTGACCAACCGTTCATCCATCCATCCATCCATCCATCTATCTATCTATCTATCTATCTATCTATCTATCTATCTATCTATCTATCTATCTATCTATCTATCTATCTATCTATCTATCTATCTATCTATCTATCTATCTATCTATCTATCTATCTATCTATCTATCTCTCTATCTGACCAACCATCCATCCATCCATCCATCCATCTATCTATCTGACCAACCGTCCATCCATCTATCTATCTATCTATCTATCTATCTATCTATCTATCTATCTATCTATCTATCTATCTATCTATCTATCTATCTATCTATCTATCTATCTATCTATCTATCTATCTATCTATCTATCTATCTATCTATCTATCTATCTACCAACCGTCCATCCATCCATCCATCTATCTGACCAACTGTCCATCCTTCCATCCATTCATCCATCCATCTATCTATCTGACCAACCGTCCGTCCATCCGTCTATCTATCTATCTATCTATCTATCTATCTATCTATCTATCTATCTATCTATCTATCTATCTATCTATCTATCTATCTATCTATCTATCTATCTATCTATCTATCTATCTATCTATCCATCCATCCATCCATCCATCCATCCATCCATCCATCCATCCATCCATCCATCCATCCATCCATCCATCCATCCATCCATCCATCCATCCATCCATCCATCCATCCATCCATCCATCCATCCATCCATCCATCCATCCATCCATCTATCTATCTATCTATCTATCTATCTATCTATCTATCTATCTACCAACCGTCCATCCATCCATCTATCTGACCATCCATCCATCCATCTATCTGACCATCCATCCATCCATCTATCTGACCAACCGTCCATCCTTCCATCCATTCATCCATCCATCTATCTATCTGACCAACCGTCCGTCCATCCGTCCATCCGTCTATCTATCTATCTATCTATCTATCTATCTATCTATCTATCTATCTATCTATCTATCTATCTATCTATCTATCTATCTATCTATCTATCTATCTATCTATCTATCTATCTATCTATCTATCCGTCCGTCCATCCATCCATCCATCCATCCATCCAATCTATCGATCTCCATCTTTCTATCTAGCCGTCTATCTGTCCAACCATCCATCCCTCCATCCCTTTACTTATAAACAGTAAAATATAACATACAAAACAAACTGACCTGTTCAATTCTAGACACGACGCCGATGCTGGGCGGCACAGTCTTAAGAGTCTGAGCCAGAGCGACGAGAGCTTTGGTGCTGAGAGAGGAGACGTTCTGCCCATCGATCTCCAGAACCTGGTCACCTGGCTGCAGCCCGGCCATGTAAGCGCTGCTGCCCTCCACCACAGAGAGGATGTAACTGGGTCCATCTCCACCCAGCTTAAAGCCAAAGTCCTCTGGCCAACCCTGGTTATTCGCTGGAAGTCCCAGTTCTGGAAAAAGTCAATAAATTATGTATATGAATAGAAATAGAATAATGAGCCCCTGAAAAGCAGTGGAGGGGGGGACAATATCAAATGTGGTGTCCACCAGCTGCTTTAAGTCCTACAGTGCATCTCATCCTCATGGACCAAAGAAGATCTGCCAGTTCTTGTAGTGAGATGTTACTACACTTTTCCACCAAGACATCTGCAAGATCTCATATTCATGGATACATGTGGATCAGCTGTCCTTTCTGTCTCCCTGTAGCACCGTCTCACTGTCTTACATTATTAAGCTCCATAGTAGAAAAGATATTGTATCTCAACAGGACCTTCCTGGTTAAATAAATAAAAATGAACATTGCGGTTTATCTTCAGCTTGACTATGGCATCCGAGACTCTGGGCATCTTTCTTCTGGTGTTTTTCAGAGTCAGTAGAAAGATCTCTTTAGTGTCCTACATTGTAACCGAGTTAAACTGTCTTCCGCCAGTTGACTGTTAGTGTCTAATGGACTGTTCTACTGGGTAATGAGCAATAATTGTTTTTGCTTCATTGTACAAGCATGTAAAAAAAACATAATTTAAAAGCTCAATGTTACCTTTAAAATGCAGTATCTTATAAAAAAGGAAGACACACACAAATGCTATAAAGTAACAATATATCTTGAGAAAAATTTAGAATTAGACCTAATAACAGATGGAAAAAAAGGTCAAGCAATTACGCACCAATATTCAGGGGGAATTCTCTCAGCACGTTAGGGGCTGGGTCTGTGGAAGTGAAGAAACACAGTTGAATATATATATATATATATATATATATATATATATATATATATATATATGCATTATGTCTTACCATATTATATAAGGTAAAATGGCTTAAGTACACTCTGGAGAAAAAATGGACTATATATTTATTTATATATATACATAATATAGTATCTAAACTATTTAATAAAACATATGATCTTTAATATAATATCTAAAATACAAGAATATTTTCCTCAGGTAATGACTCAAAGGCATATGACTTAGACACTGCAGTCACCGCCTTACAGAGCTCCATGTTTTACTTTAGGAACTTACAGAAATCTTTGGAGGCACTGCGGGATCCCGATCGGCTTTGGCGAAGAGAGAAACGGCCCTTCTGGCTCTTCAAAAATCTTCTCATCATGGTTTCTGGGTCTTCTGAATGGTATTGAAGTCAAGCTCTACGACGAGGTCACCTCAGGTCAGGTCATCGCCCTCCTCAACAAGTCACTGCTCCATTTTTACCAAAAAAGCCTTCAGTGAAGGAACTGATCCAGCCGGTTTAGCCTCCATCGAGGATCCTTCGATGAATATATCAGTCCAGATCAAGAGAGCGCTGTCAAGCTCTCTGCAGCCGTGGCTCTACATCTCCACTAAGTTGGTCCAGTCCTAACCCTCATGCAGAGCACCGATCAGAAATCTGGGACAAGCTAGCTGGGTCTTTTAATGATTCTTTTGCAAGAAAAAGGTACAGTGAAGCCCCATTTTTCTATAAATACCTCCCTCTCCCTCCCTCTCTGTGTGCGAGATGCTGGTGGTTTGGGCCCTCTCTCAGGGCTGAGGACTGACCCAGAAACCGCCTGTCAGAGCAGCAAAGGATGGCGCTCCGATTAGAGATCCTCAGAGATGCTTTGGTACAGTTAGATATAGTCTGGTACATTTAACTCCTATTCCCCATATAAGAATCTGATCCATTCCTCCAACTGTTCCTTAAGCAGTACAGAAAAACAGTCTCAGAACAGCAGGTTTGGTTAACCTCCAACATGGCAATGAGAGGCATGATTTAATATGATATTAATAGCATTTACAGCATGACGTAATGAGGAGATCTGTGGTAACCAGAAGGTTGCTGCTTTGACCTCTGCTAAGAAAAAGCAACAGCACATCACAATTGTGCCCTTAACCTCAGGTTGCAGGGAGGTAATTAATGTGCATTGAAGTACTTTGTGTATTTTCATGTAAATAAGTATACTCTAATTAACTTTGAATAAAAGGGTGACCCTCCCAAAACATTTAAACAAAACAAAAATTTTAACTAAAATAACCTAAAATAAAAAAAACAAAATCAAAAGAACAATATATTATATAAAACTAAATAAAATAAATGTATATACAATTTAAACAAAACATAAATACAAGTAAAAAGCAAACAAACAAAACAAAAGCAAAGTAGATTCAAAACAAATTAATTATATACATTTTAAACAAATAATATATAAAACTAAATAAAACAAAATGAAAAGTACAATTTAAACAAAAAACAAACAAAAATAAAATAAAAAACCCAAGTAAAATACCAAAATATATACATTTTAAATAAAACAAAAATAGTTTAGAAAACAATACAAAAAGAAACAAATCTATTAAATGTAAACAAAACAAAATTTAATCAAACTAAACTAAAATTTGCAAGTCAAGTAAAATCAAACCAAATAAATACATAGCCTTAGCCTACAGTTTAAACGAAAAAAAAGAATTGAAAAAAAATAAACAAAAATAAACAAAACAAAAGTAAAATACAAACAACAAAATTCTAAAATAATATATAAAACTAAAAGAAAAATAAATATATCAAAATAAACAAAAACAAGTGAGTTAAATCAAAACAACAAACATGAAAAAAAAATCTAAATGTAAACAAAAAAAGTAAATTAAATAAAACATGAAAATATTGTACTACAATAATGATATGTATATATATATATATATATATATATATATATATATATATATATCATAGAGATCATTTAACACAAGGAAAACTTGCTGGCTAGTGGTTATAATGGAGAGATAACAGTAATATAATGTGTGTTAAACGGCATTAGATGTTAAAAGATGACCCTTGATAACCCTATTTAATATCATGAACCATGTCAAACCAGATGGCTTTTCAACGGATCAGTAGCAAGTCGGGTCAGGGATTCAATTATAGCTTGAAATAAAAGACAGATGTCATTATATATGGCCATATGTGAAGGCCTGGAGGGGCAAAGCACTGCGCATGTGCAATGATGAGCATATGAGGAGGAGGACAAGTCGAGTCAAGGTGACCAAAGCTTCATCATGCCCCTGATCTGCCAGAATGAAGCGTCTAAAGCTACATCTATCGCTTAATGAAAGAACAGAGTGGAGGTGAAAAATACACCAACCTCATACTGCCTTGCCAAATCTCAAGACGATAGCAGTCATGCGGGCTTGTAGACTGAAACACGCAGTGTATATCTATCAATCAATCAGTCAGTCACAAGTTCAATGTTTTGAGCTTTCTATTCATATAAGGAACCACAAAAATATGATGAAGCACAACTGGATCAAATAAATGCAGCCTTGCCTTAGTGAGGTGAGCATAAGAGACCTCTTTCAAAAACATACAAATCTTACCAACCCAAACTTTTGAATGGTGGTGTAAGTTTGTAAAGATTTAGGTTTTTAGGACTGGACAGATGTATGTTCATAGCCAAATTGCATCATTTCTCTTCCACTGGTCAAATGCAATCCCAAACTCATGTCATTGCCAATGTTGCTGTGTCCAGCTGGTCAGAAAAATAAAGCGATGTTTCGTTAGCATCGCAGAGCCAGTCTTTACTCACACTTCTCTCTCTGCATCTGACCTGGAAAAGAGGAAAGTATTTTAACATTGAAAAATGACAGACTTTGCGATTGGGCATTCCTTATTCTTGAGCCCTGCCCTCTGCTGAATTAAAAGAGGAAACTGTCCTCCACCTTGGCTATAAGCAAGGACTAAAATAAAGCAATGTAATAGGTAAGCAATAAGGTACTCGACTCGAGGCTGTGCTTATCGTGAATAAGTAACGGCTGAAGGGGTTGCAGGCACTCTGCTTCGCGTCGTGCCTAACAACGCCCTTCAGCAATTACTTATTCACGATACAGCACACAGCCTCGAGTACCTTATTGCTTTTATAAAATGGTTACCACACAATACAAATATTAAAGTAAAAAAAAAGTACGTAAAATGCAACTTTCATGAAGTAAAATCACTAAAAGCCTTCCTTACGCTAGAAAAAAAAATAGTCCCTGACCGTGAGCAGCAACAACGTTCCACTGTGTAATATGCACGAAAGCTCAAATAAAAACAACATAGGAACCGCAGTGTTGCACAGTGATAAACAAAAACCGTTGGGTGAAGCGGTCATAGCCGTGTTTTATCCTATGGTTTTAGGATCAGATCAGAATCAAGGATTGGAACTAACCGTTTTATAAGAATTAATATTGATTCTGGAATGTATAAAAGAAAATCTATTTTAACATGATAAAAATATAGCCTAGGTGAATCAATTATTCCCCAGCAGCTCTAATGGACACTGTCCAAATAGTCCATATCAGTTAGTTAAGCAAATATTACAGCAATGCACTTATTATGAGCATAAACATTCAAATATACCTTCACCCACTTATTATAGGGTGAATTATGCATGTTAACATTACCAGTGTGATTTAAAATAAAGCTTACTAACCTTGACGGGCCAAAATCATATCCAATTTTTCAACTCCTGTCTGGATTATGAACTTTGAAAAAGCAGAGAGGTACTGTCTCCATGTGCAGGTATTAAGGCAGAAAACTGAAAGTTTATTGAAAATTCCTATGGAAAAAGAACATATTAAGCGCTCTTTGCTGATTTTAATCACTCCAGAAAGACTTGTCCCATAGGCATTTTATAATGTTTTTAATCAACTGCCAGAGATGCTGTCAATAAAGCTTAACATGCTTTTTGTGCACAGAATATTTCTTTTAGGAGACGACTGTGCAAATTGTGCATTACTAAATATGTAAAAAATGAGAACTGATCAATGACTGAAAAAATACAGAGGTGCATAAAAAAATATTTCATATTTTGTACTTCCTGCCAGTTGTTATATTGGTGAAAACATGTTTTTGTTACACATCATGATGAGTAGGTGATAGTCATACATGATTATATGCCATTCATCAGGAGAGAAGTGTTGGTATGGCAGCATCACTGCCATGAAAGCGCTCCAATAAATCTTGGGGTGTAATATCTGTTATCAAATGAATAGAACAAAAACATGGTTTTACAGTCCAATGAAAATGCCATAGTTCATTATTAGAACCTCCAGCTCGAAAGTGATCTGTTTAAAACCCAAACGCAACGTTTTTGACATTCCACATGCAGTGCAAAACATGTGAAATAAAGTCTCACAGAGAACGGAAATGCGACACCACCACCGTTAAAAGATATTAACTTAACGAAATCTGCGTCTTAGACCACTACCACAGTCTGGATTTCCATTTCGTCAGGTGAAGCAATGACATACTGCTCCCCTTGCTCGATTGGCTCAATGTTCTCGGCGGTTACCATTGTAACTGTGGTGTGGGGCGTCTCGACGGCGCCCTCTGTTGTCGCGGTAAGGATGGTGCCATCGCTAATGGCGTTTGCAAGTGTCATTGCCACCTGTTCGGTCAAACTCTCTGGTGTGGCGATCGTGATGGTGTCTCCGCAGTCCGAGATGCCGGGCGTTTCGTCGGCGGCCACGTTACGCACGATGATCTGGTGGCCTCCGTGTGATTGGCTCACGATTTGCTGTACCACCTTCATGATGTGACTGTCCATCTGAAGTCAGACACATTGAGCAATGGGGTTAACTATATTTGGTTCATAAAGTCCTTCTTTTTTTACCTTGCTAATATTTGCTTTAAGTTGACAATGACAAAAGTGAAAAATGACCTGCTGCTGACTGTCTTGAATTATTGCCAGTTCCTCCCCTTGACCTGCTTCTTCAACTGGTGTCTGCAAAAACACGAGACAAAATCCGTTTCGTTAACAAAATTATAGTGGTTACATTGCAACAACTAATGTCTCAATGGATACGTTTTTAGATAAATATTTGGCCATCGATTTTATTGATTATAAAAATATTATTAAACATACACTACTGTTCGAAGGCTTGAGGCTTTTTTTTAATTAATAGTTTTATTCGGTAGGGACACATTTAACTGAAAATGTATCAAAGGTGACAGTAATGAGACAAATAATTTCTATTTCAAATAAATGCTGTTCTTCTGAACTCTATTCTTCAAAGAATACTTGAAAAAATTAATCATGGTTTCCATAAAAATATGAAGCAGCACAACTGTTTTCAACATTGATAATAATAATAAATGTTTCTTGAGCATCAAATCATCATATTAGAATGATTTCTGAAGGATCATGTGACACTGAAGACTGGAGTAATGATGCTGAAAATTCAACTTTGCCATCACAGATATAAATAATATTTTAAAACATATTTACATAGAAAACAGTTGTTTTAAATATAATAATATTTCACAATATTACTATTTCTTTTGTATTTTTGATCAAATTCATTTTCTTAAAAAACATTTAAACAGATTCCAAACTTTTGTTGTGTATATAACAGTGAAAATCATATATATTGATGGTATACATATAATGACATGAAAATATAGAGAAAACTAATTCAAATTAAATCAAAAGACATCAAATTGGTTGGATACACATTAGATGTCACATAGCAAGCATACAGTAACACAAGTGACGCATTTACCCCTATGATGTATTCCTGAGTGTCGGCCACGACTGAGGAGAACTCCACCAGCACAGCATGAGGGTCGTCTGATACGATAGTGGTGGAGACGTCCTCGGCCGTCACCTCCTGCTCATCAGAGCTCCCTGGATGTTCAGAGTCCTTCTGCTGTGTAGCGAAACAGCCTCCTGAACACACACACATGCACAAGTATACAGTCATTACCAATGACAACTGTAAAGGGCCTTTCACACGAAGAATGACAACACTGTTTGTTATAAGCACACTCTACAGTTGTGTCATCTGGTGCTTTAAATGCTCTTTAAAGCAGGATAGGCTCTGATTGGCTGTCAATGTTTTGATCATTCATCAGCTGAAAAAAAAAATGCTTCGATAGTGATACAATGTCGTTCCTCTGAGTCGTTATCGTTGAGGTAAAACTAATTTTAAAACGATATCTTTAGTTATTACCCTTTGTGTGAATGGGTCTTAATGATGTCTATAAATACTGTAGCTTAAACGAGTCTCTCGCGTGTTAGAGAAAAATTCTAGCTTTTTTTCCATCTCATCAGGCTCTGAAAAGTCTTAAAGGCACAGTAAGATATTTCTGAGAAAAACTGTTCATATTTGTAATCAACCCAAGTCCCAAACAAACCCACCCCTCACCCCTTCATTGCTCCGCCCCCAAAATGCTCAAACACACAATGCAACAGTGGCTGTCTCTTTATCATATCTGTAGCGAAAATAATGCTCAATGAAAAATAAAGCAAAGATGGTGAACGAACGAAAAGGAAGAACAAAAAATGAACACACAGAACACAAGAGTAAATACAAACAAGAGTTGATTGTCGCCAACAGCACAGCCGCTCTAGACAAACAATGACGCTCAAAACTGTCCTGTTACTAACATAACAAGAGCTAATATTGCAACCGCAGCAACAACCTCTGCGTCTGTTTTCAGGCCTTCTTGCTTCGGTCTCTCCAGCACTGGAAAGCTTTTCAAATATTAGCGTGAGTCTTAAAACTCTTGCCTGATCATAACCCTTCTTTCCCACTGATATTCCTCTGACCTTTTCTCTTTTGTAATGTCTCTCAGTCATCTCTCTTTCTACAGTCTTTCTTAAAATCTCCCTCTTGCTCACTTTCTCTCTCCTCCCCCATTATGAGTGAACACGCCCCCTACTGCTGATTGGCTCACTCTCATCCCCCTCATTCTCTCCTCCCCCTCATATGGGGACACACCCCCTACTGCTGATTGGCTCACTCTCTCATCCCCTCACATGTCCCAACTGCTGATTGGCTCACTCACCCCCATCATGAGTGAACAAACCCCCACTGCTGATTGGCTCACTCTCTTTCCTCCCCAATCATGAGTGAACACGCCCCCTACTGCTGATTGGCTCACTCTCTCTGCTCCTCCAGTGTCTCCGATCCCATTTCAACAGTGTTTTTCAGAAATCACTAACTGCAATTTTAACTAAATATAAATGTCTCAAAAGGGTTTGCTATATGAGACGCTTCATTTCAAGACGTGAATAAAAATTTGTTTAATTCAATACAAAATAGCAATATAAACTCCTATGACATTCATAGACAATCTTCCCCAAAGAAATATTTACAGATTTTGTAGCTTATAATTAGGACTTTTTTAAGGCCATTGCACACTGAGCACGAAATATTCGTATGCGTATTTTCGTGTTCGTCAGCCTAAAAATTCGTCACGCATAGAAACCTTGCACACCGAGTCCGTTGCGTATTTCTTAAACCTTTGCGGGAAAAAACGCAAAAATACCAAATGGATTCGTCAAGCAGTGAGGATGATTTTTGCCCTCTCTCTTATTGAAAAGAGAAGAAGAGAAAATATTACGTCCATCCAATCCTGAAATTGCGCCGAGAGGAAGGAGAGTTGGAGTTGCGAATTTATCCTGAGCGATTCAAAATTTACCTCAGAATGTCAGTGGGACAGTTCGATGCTTTGCTAGCGATCCTGGAGCCACATATTAAAAACAAGACCACCAATTTCCGTGAACCAATCGATTCTGAACGGAGACTGGCAGTGTGTCTGGTATGGACCAGGTGTGGACACACACACACGGACAAACACACACACACCCGCGCGCGGCCCGTTGGAAGCGCTGGGCAGACAGAACAGCTAGGCTGTTATTGTGTATATTGTGCCCAAATAGTACATTAGTTATCGAATAGGCTGCTCAATCACACCTTATTCGATCCTAAATTTCAATCTGATTGAAAGGGGAGGTTTATTAATTTCATAATCCAATATAGAGAAGAGAACATAAACACTTGATCGAATTGAAAACCGAAACTGAAAGCACGGCGCATATGTGCAATGATTTGAGGACGAGCTCCCCCCGGCCCTGAATTGTCAAAAGACCTCTCAAAATGCTGGCTCTGGATGCGAAAAACGCAGAAAATCGAACCCGATCCGATTAATCTTATGACGGACGAAAGTTTCGGAGGCGGTGTGCAAGCGTGACTGACATAACGTGAGGTCGAATTTTTTTTTTTAACGTGCGAAAATTTCGGATGCGAATTTCGGACTCGGTGTGCAATGGCCTTAAATATGCCAGAAAACATGTTATATTTATGCTGACCTTGTTTACTAGTTGTCGTCAAACATTCACTTTAGTATTGGTGTGTTTTAACTAATTTGAATGGTTAATTAATAACAATTCTCCATATTTACAAACCTTTAGCTCGCATGTGGCGGTTCAGCGTTCCATGCTCAGCAAAGCCCCGCCCACATTTCGAGCACTTGAAGGGTTTTTCTCCCGTATGATGTCGGATGTGACGTACTAAAGCACTTTTTTCCCGGAAGCCACGGGAGCAGTGCGGACACACGTAAGGCTTTTCGTCTGCATGAGTGCGATGGTGGACCTGCAGAGCATTCTGGAACACAACAGATATGAGTCGGCATGAAACGGAAGTTGTGATAGTCTTTTCATCCCTTTTTTTACGTATATCTGAGTGAAATGGCTTCTCGAACAAGTAAAAATGTAGCGCGGAACTTAATTTTGTCCATCAGGAATTTATTGGATGGTTGTTTTTTGCTTTTTCTGTAATCTAATGTGAGTGACAGGTTGTCCCGCTAATTTAAATTCTGGATGGAAACATATCTACAGTGTCTCCAAGAATTGTTTTTGCATATTATTCTTCTGTGGTGTGGTGTCTCACCTTGGTCTTGTAACTCTTGTCACAGAAGCTGCAATGGTACGGCCTATCGTCCGAATGAGCTCTCATGTGTTCCCGCACGTGTCCGATGGCTTTAAACTGTTTGCCGCACTCTCCGCATTTGTAACGCCGCTCGCTGACGTGCGTCTCCATGTGTTTCTTCAGCACGTAGCCTGTCAGGAACTCCTTCTGACACGTTAAGCACTTAAACGGCTTATAACCTGTGGAGGGAAAAAATATATTGCAAAAATTTAAATAAATAAATCTTTAAAAAAGTTTTCATAATCAGGTCCCACTTTATATTAAGTGTCTTCAACTACTATGTACTAATTAGATTAATCATTTGATACATTGCACGTATTGTGCAGTTACATGTATTAACATTGTACTTATATTTATTAAATATACGCATGTAATTAATTTCTGTTATTATTACATATATACAGTAATTACAATGTTGACCCTTCCCTTACTGCTTAACCCACACTTAAACCAAACCATTCCACCAAACCTGTCCCTAACCTAACCCATATACCACCTCAATAGCAGCAAGAGTATTAGGCAAAATAAAATGAACATAATAAGTATATTTTCCCTAACATTTTTTTAATACAAGTACATAGTAGTTAAAGACACCTAATATTTAAAGTGTAACTCATCATTAATACATTTAACATTTAATAAGTAGGCTTGTGGGAAATTAATAAATTGCTTTTAAATGGGGCCTACCAACATGCCCTTTGACATGGACCCTCAGGTAGGCCAATGTCTTGAACATGCGCTCACAGTGAGGACATTTGTATAATTTTGACTCAACAGGTTCTCCTTCCTTCATAGATGAATCCTACCATGGATAAAAAGAGTTTGAAGTCTCATTTTCGTTGTCCTGCAATTTTATTGTAATAAAACATGACACCACGATCTTATAAACTCACCTGCGTCTCTTCAGACACGGTCTCCACACACTCCTCTGTCACCTGGATGTCAGTGAGTCTGGTCTCGGCCTCAGGAGACTGCAGGATGGCTTTAGGTGATCGGGCCTCTGCCTGCTCAGCTGCCTCTGTGGCTTCGGTCTCCAGCGCGATGCCAGAGTTGATGATGGCCTGGCAGATTAGATTGTCGGCTTCGACCACAGTCGCAGTTTGAGGCTGAGACACCATCTGTAACGGACAGAGCAGAGAACAGCCTTAAAAAGCAGCTACTTCTGAATATACACTACCATTCAAAAGTATGAGGTCAATAAGAGTTTTTAATGTTTTTGTAAAAAAATAACTTGCGCTCACCAAGGTTGCATTTATTTGATTAAAAATACAGTAAAAACAGTAATATTGTGGGATATTATTACAATTTAAAATAAGTGTTTTCTATGTTAATCTTCAGTGTCATGATTCTTCAGAAATGAGTCTCATGATTCTTTGATGAATAGAAAGTTCAGCATTTATTGAACATTAAAAAATGTCTTTACTGTCACTTTTGATCAATTGAATGTGTCCTTGCTGAATAAAAGTACACATTTTTTACTGACCCACCCTTTTTAAAACACGCGAATCTCTCTTTTTTTTAGGATTTTTTGTGAGTTCTTTCTTTAAAAAAAAAAAAAAAAAGTTTTTTCTTTGTTAAACCTATAAAGTAAATAAAAGTATTTTGGGTTTTAGCTTAAAAACAAATCATTGTAAAAATATCCATTTTAACGATGTAACGCTTTACAATAATGTTCAATTTGTTAATATGCATTGAATACTGTTAACATTAGTTAATGATTTAGGCATCATTAACTAACAATAAATAAATAAAAAGCTAATGCTGCTAAATGCTAATTTATAAATATACTATCCACAAGTTTCCGAGGGGCGCTTCTGTAAAAAATAAAGTGGGTGAAACTTCCGGTGACGCGGCGGAAGTAGCATTCCAATGGTATTTTGTGTGTTAGTTAGCGAAGAGGCTAGCTGTTTTTCTGAGAATTATTTTACTATTTAAAGACGCAAATCTTTATGAGAGATGTCGTTACAGAGCTCAGGGACAACATGTGCTGTTCTCGGTTGTATGTATAACCGGACTAAACTAATTCAGTGGCTTAAACGTGATTGTTTTGAACATTAAGCTGAAAACGAAATCAGAGTGATCCTGCCAGAGCCCGTTTCTGATCCTGCCAACGACTGTAGTTTCCATCACCTCCCAAAAGACTGTGTATCTTCCTGTGTACATTTGTTTAAATTCTTAATATTCTATAAACTCTATCAGCATGTGATTGGCTGTTCGCTACTGATGTTGCACCTAAACTCAGGATCAAAGCCTGTGTTGACAGAATACCAAATGTGCCAGTTAATGTATTCAAGTAGCACAATCATTTATAATTTTGAATAAACTCCAAAGCACAATGACTAAGTGTGTATTTTTTATTTTAATTGTTTGTCAGCTCGCACAAATGTCTGTCACCATGCCTTGATGAGTATTGATTATTAATAATGTTAATAATACTCCCAATCAACTACTGCGGAGGGTAAAGGTACTGTTATTTCACACTTTTGAATTTCGTTGAGGTTGTGTTACCACATCGTTAGCTGGTTTGGATCGCTATAACTTGAATGACTGTCAACTGTTGAATGAACGAGTGTGAAGTATGTCAAATCGCGCTTTGTTTACTTCCAACCGGAAGTCGCACCCACTTTTGACGCAAGGCCTCATGGGGCGTAGGAAACTTGTGGATATTGTTCTTTGATTTTTTATATTTGTTCATAATATATTAATTTTAAATGCTAAACATGTCTATGTAGAAATTAACATTAACCTAGATTAAAAATGCTGTAAATGTATTTCTTATAGTTAGTTTGTGATTGTGAAATTAAGTAATGTTGTCACACTGTATAATGTTCAGCTATTATAGTATATCTTCCATGTAAAGAAAGAAAACTTAATTGTTGAAACAATGGATAATGAAATGTAAAAAATATTATAATTATAAATATTAAATAATCAATATAAAAAGGTATACATTTTAAACATTTAAATTTGAAAAAAATCTAAATTTACATCACATGAAACATTAAAATGATCAATATATGTTTAAAAATCGAAACCAAGCATAATCTTTAACGTGGACCCTTCATAAGTCATATGCTTAAATATAAAAACGTAACATTGCAGAAACCCAATATGCAATAATCGTTAATGCAAAATGTTTCAATTAGTGCAATTCAACATGCTGTTTTTGCATAATATACTATGTTTGTAGTCTCAGACCTGTTGTACTTGTCCAACCACCTCGATCTGGATGATCTCCTGGCCAGCTTCCACCACTCTCACAACAGGAATTTGCTCCTCCTCAGCTTCAGGATGTGACGGCTGAACTTCTTGAACGATACCCAACAGAATCAGAAAACCTCCCTTTTACAACAGTTGTCACATTAAAAACCAAAACACTATTGTTGTGACACGAACAAATCCGCTAAAAAGGTCACTATGAAAAGCCATTGTGAGATGTGAATTACCTTTCTGAACTCCATCTTTGCTGACAAGTATCTCTTTACACTGACTGTAGCGAATCTTCTCAGTGCAAGGGGTGAGAGACTTCAGATGTCTGGTAAGAGCTCCGGACTCTCTGAACGCAAGTCCACACTGATTGCAGCGGTACGGGCGCTCATCTGACGAAGAAAATGACATCATGATTTGATTTCTCAAAAGACAACCTTGAAAACGTAAAGGGGTGGTTTACTGCTTTTTTTTTTTCTTTGCATGATTGTGTTTATGCGGTTATGAATATGACATGTGTTCATGGTTTTTTGTTTTTTTTTAAAGTCTTACTTTTCATAAATTTCACCTTTATTGTAAGTCGCTTTCTCCTAAAATCAAGACTTTGAAAAAGGGCATAACTTTCACTACCTAGTATATTCGAATATAATGGACTAGATTTACCTGTGTGTCGACGCTTGTGTCGGATCAATGAACCCTTGGTCCTAAACGCAGTCTCACATATTTCACACTTAAAATCCTTCTGATCGGTGTGCGTGAACGTGTGGGTTCTCAGAATATTTGTCTAAGGGACATAGAAATGGATCAATTTTACAACTGAAGTGAGTTTTTGTTGCATATTCACAAATATGACACGACACAGCGGTATTAAAATGCATTAAAAAGGGATCAAGTATTGTACCGTTTTAAAGGTCTTATCACATATCTCACAGACGTAGCGTCCCTCAGTGTTTAACTTCCAAACCACTTTTGCGGGATTGGGATTGTCATCCTCGCTTGCAGGACAGCTTCCCTTTTTTCCTCCAGCTGCCGCCTTTTTATCCGTCTTGTCTAAAAGGACAAAGCAACTTCATTTAGTACCCAAACAAGTACAGATGGATTGGTATATTACGTTAAAATCAGCACCAAATGATCCCATTGTAATCATATTGTATATAACTATGGAGAGCAGATGTCTTGTTTGGCTTTGGACGACCCTGTATTTAAAACAAATTCAAAGAAGTTGAAAAGGTCCCGTCCCATTAAAATTGGGCTTCTGGTCCCCAAAAAAAAAAGAAAAAAAAAAAAAGAAATCAATGAAAATTATATTTTAATGACTTTAATAACAAAAATTGCAGTACCTGCACTGGACGTTCCAGCTTCATCAGATGAACAATCATTTTCACTTATTTTCACCTCAATGGAAGCACCTTCATTGGGGACAACATTTGCCTGAGGGAGGAGACAGACAGAAATATCCTACAATGACCTCAAGGTACATTTTTACATTTACAGATTCTTGAGTCTTGGATTACTTTTTAGGGGTGGTGATGGCACAGTGGATAAGACACCAATGTGTCCCTGAGCAAGACACTTAACCCTATAGTTGCTCCAGAGGTGTACGACCTCTGACATATATAGCAATTGTAAGTCGCTTTAAAAGCGTCAGCTAAATGAATAAATGCAAATGTAAATATAGGGTCAGTAAGATTTTTTTAAAATGTTTTAGAAAGAAGTTTCTTCTCTTCTGCTCACCAAGGCTGCATTTATTCAACCAAAAACAAAGAAAAAACTGGAATATTGTGAGAAATTATTACAATTTAAAAGAACTGTTTTCTTTTTAAATACTTTTTAAAATGTTTTTTTTATGGCAAAGCTGAATTTTTACTCCAGTTTTCAAATGATCCTTCAGAAATCTTTCTTATATGATTATTTGATGCTCAAGAAACATTTCTGATTATGTTGAAAACAGCTGTGCTGCTTAAAGTGACCCCATTGTGATATTAGTGTTTTAGGTTCATCGCATTTAGGTTTACATGCATCCAAGGTGAAAAAAAAGCAAATAAATAAGTCATAAATTCTTTCTTTTTTTAATTTTTGAATTTATCTCATAATATGAATTGCAGCGTCACCTCTTTTCTCACAGTGTCTGAAACAGTTCGATAAAGGATGATGTCTCTCTAAACCCCTCTGTCCTGAGAGCTTACTCTGCTCTGATTGGTCAGATCTGTTGCCCAGTCTGTTGAGATTGGTCTACTCTGCTCTGATTGGTCAGATCTTTTGCTCAGTGTGTTGTGATTGGTCTACTCTGCTCTGATTGGTCAGATGGCTCAGTCTGTTGAGATTGGTCTACTCTGCAAATACTCTGCTCTGTACGTATTTAATGTACAATATGTTGATGAATACAAGTCACAAAGCTTCCCAGAAATTACTACTCGTTTAACTTTTGCAGGTTTATATGGTTAATTTCAGCAAGATTTTCCCCAACAAGAAATATGTACGGACCAATAAAGTCAATCAGGATGTGAAAGTGTCCACTCAATAAGGAATGATAACAATAACACACAAACCTGATGGTCTTGCAGAGGACGCTTGCAGTTCCTGTTGAGTTTATGTTGGATGAAAGCATCCAGAGCAGAAAACTCCTCCAAACATCTGCCACATTTATGAATATCCTCATCTGACAGGGAACACAAACCTAACTTCAATTTGACAGATCATGCATATTGTGAAATTATCTGTGCAAAGAATGAATTAAATTATTTACTGATCTAAAATAATCACATTTTCACACAGTGTGGCATATATTTATGCATCTAATTTTTATATATAACAGACATACATTTATTAATAAATAATTAAATAGCATTTATTATTTTATTAAAATGCGAGAAAGAAAGACAAAGCAATTTTATTCCATGAATATTTCAAAAGTAATTTCCATCACAGAATGCTATTCAACAAAATGCATAATGTAAGGACGGTTCAACTGACTTTGTGGTGGAAATGGCCATTGTGTTTTAAGAGTGTTGATTTTCTAAAATCTGCATGATGATCAAAAGTGTATGCTGCCTTGCAGTTTTAATGTCAGTCTTGACTCTTTACTGATGCAGCAAGAACATGGATGAGCTTTTAGATTCTCATCATCCAACTCAGTACGATGCTAAGCAGCATTAGCAGCCTAAACATGCTGCTCAAAAATAACATTGCAGCTAATGGAGACTTTGCTAACGAGACTGAACGACCCAAAGTCAGGCCCACACATTTAATCGCGTTTTTACTATGTGATTGTGTCCCGTAACACTGGCTCTACCTTCGTCCCCAAGAGTGGTTTGAATGGTGATGATGTTGCTATGCTCCGTTTGGTCGGTAACTGTTGCTGCCGTATTATTATTTTCTTCAGTCATGTCGTTCCAGACCTCCGTCTCTGTCGCAACGATTCAGCAAGGAAAACATGGCGGATTTACGACCTCGTAGTCATAACAACAAAAGGGCGGCGAGTTGAGCATGGAGTTGAGCGAGAGCCATAGACATATACACTAGACTTCACCTGGGGGTTCTAAGCATGCGTCAAAACCGCCGCCATCTTGGAACAGGGGTCTTGTCATAGGAAGTATCTAGGTAACGCTGCTATCTCTGCCTTTACTTCGAATTCATTGATGGTGGCGGACTTTTGTGCAGCGTATGATGTTCACGGATGAAATCTGAACTAGGAAGAATGTTTAAAAAAAAAAAAAAAAAAAAAATTCTTTCTGGAATCAATGATAAATACATGTCTGACCGTTGGAACAAACCAAAAAAACAAGAAAAATCGCATTCATGATGATTCATGGTGATTTTATTTGCGTTAGACCTGTGTCTACTACATTGACGCTGATGCATTAAAGTGGAGGGGCTCCCCTGTTTCAGGTGAGGTCTAGTGTATATGAAGAGTTCAGATGCAAAAGCCTCTAAATGCCATTTGAAATTTTCTTCTTTAATGATGATTTTTATCAAACTTGTATATCTAAGTTCAGTAATTTCACTTAAATGGCAATGATAATTACCTATTAATTGTTATTTAAGTGAAATTACTGAACTTAAATATACAAGTTTGATAAAAAAAATCATCATTAAAGAAGAAAATTTCAAATGGCATTTAGAGGCTTTTGCATCTGAACTCTTCATATGTCTATGAGCGAGAGCGAGCAGCTCGGGCAGCACGTCATCATAGTTCATTCAAAATAAAAGCGCGCTCCCTTATATTCTCCAGTCAAAAAATCGGTTATTTCGAAAACTGTGTATTAAATATTTTATTTATTTGTAAATATATATTCATATTTGATATGTATGCTAATCGTAGTTTCATGTGTTCCATCCCAGGCAATCTAATACATTTATTTTTTTTTACTTTTTCTGCCTAAAGGGATAGTTCAGTTTGTCATCATTTACTCACCCTCATGTTGTTCCAAACCTATATACATTTCTTTCCTCTGTTGAAGTAAAAATATATTTTGAAGAATGTTGGTAACCTTCATTGACTCCAATAGTAGATGTATACGAATAAGATGTCCCAAGTTAATATCAGCTGGCTTTCAGTTCTCTGTCTCATGACCCATTGAAAATACAGGACTCAAAATAACAATTCGTTCAAGTTTAGGACATCACCACAAATGTAATGAAAATGAAAAAGTCATTTCATTACAATGTTCGGTCCAAACCCCAAAACACAACAGCACATTTTGATATAGCCTAATTAAGTAAATATTCTTATTGAACAGTAAATTGTCTTAAGGACTATGCATATCTATTAAATGGTCTGTCACACATGGTCTGTGTAGTCTAGTGGTTAAACATGAGATGAGAGTCTTAATCTATAATTTATTACCTGGCAAATCGCTTTGGCTGAGGGCAAAGTGAAATTTCATAACTGTATATTTAGGCTCGTTGTATCCTGTATATGTTTGACTGAATCGTTTACTTAATTTCTTGTCTTGACCATCAAGAAAACCATCAGACCCTCACCTGCTGTAAACATTCCATTGACTCACATTCATTTTGGCGTCACTTTGACAGCAAATAATTTTACATCTAAGGCACCCAAAGACTCCATTTGTCCATTATTTATTTCTAAAGAAACATGACAATGTATAAAAGAAATGTCTCCATTTATTTTACGGCCTATGGTTCTCACCAAAGGATGAGAGCGAAGGGGCGTCGTCCATTTTTTATTTTTTTTATTTTACAGTCCATGGTGTGGACAGACAAATTATTTGTCGTTGGAATCTTATCGTGTCTGGTTAGGACACGGTGTAGACATTTAATAAATAAAAAGAGCTATACCAATTTAACTGGAAAGGTAAACGATTTACATGAACTCATAAGTACACATGCAAAAACACACAAAAAACGCATCAACGCACAGCGTCCACTTCTTCAAGAAGTGCATGCATAATGTAATTACAGTACTTCTTTAGAGTACTACTTCTAATGTTATTACCACTACCAGCGGAGCCTTCAGGGAATAAGCAGGATCCCTGAAGTGGAAAAAAACATCCGTTTATGATAGCACAACAGGATCGAAAGTCACATTTTGGAATTTACTTCCTGTTGGTCTGCAAGCTCATTTCACCTAGTTCACACGGCTTAATCCTTTGGCTGTCCATTGAGTTTAATGATTCGTTCTACGTCACCCACCATTTCATTAAGTCTTTCTAGGTGTTCGTTGACGTTCTCTTCTAACCACTCTTCTAATGTGTCTGGGTAGAAGATGGCATCCATATTTTGGTGGAAAGTTTTAAAAAATGAATCCCATTCATTCCTCAATCTGACAAGGAAAAAAAGCAAAATATTTAGGTAACTGTGAATGTTTCACTTTACGCACCCCACAGCATGAACAATCTTAACTAGATCAACTCTTTGAACCAGAATTTCTAGTTTATGGTTTATAATAATCTACCACACCTGAGAGCAAACATACACTGTGACAAATACATTCATGAGTGTAGCATAACCTCTACTCTACTGGACATGTATTCATTTACGACCATCATTTGTGAACTGTCTCAAAACAACATCTGGCTCACTATGACTGTGGGAAACCTGTATCTAAATAATAACCAAAATGTTTTATGCAAAATATACTTATATACAGAAAATACACTTGCTAATAACCGTCAAAAGATATGACAGGGCAAAAAACGAAAACTTACTTTTTCAGTTCATCTTTGAAAAATGCAAGATTACGAGGGTTTGCAAAGTTGTGTTTGCGATGATAAGAACTAAATGATCCCCTGAAATGGCTGCACAACACAAGACCAACAAAACAACCAAGTGAAAGAGAATTAATATTGGCTTACGCGCTGAGTGAATGTCATTTGAGTTCATATTTTCTGATCACTCACTAGCTTTGCATGATCTTTTTGACTGAACTCTCAAGGTTGTCCTTGATCTTCTTCACCATTTCATAAACATCCGAGCCAGGAAAGGATGCACCCTTACTGCAGAACATCCAAGAAAAGATCTGTTACAAACGTGTGTGTGTGTGTGTGTGTGTGTTTGTGCGTGTATGTGTTCAAACATTTTCATACCACTCATTTTTGCTCAGCTGAATTTCACAGCCAAGAATGCGTTGTACTTCACTCTGTGCCTTGGCATCAAATGAACCTAACGCACACAAAACACAGCACAGCATGATACCTTTGCAATACATCACATATGATTTTATTCCCATTCCTGAAATAAAAAATGCATATATACACCATACTGAACATGGATTTAATAAATACTCACCATATTTTAGTGTCTGAAGACAGACAGCCAGAGAAGGAATGCCTACCGGGAGAAGCTCACACAGCACAGTGTGATGCTCATACCTTAAACAAACATTTTCAGTTTTTCATTAACCACAGTAGTCTACAATGCTTATTCATTTACTACAGTGGTTCCCAAACTGGGGTATGTGAATTAACAGAGGGGGTACATGAACTAAATGTTTGGCCATTCATTTAATTCAACACCACCTTAAACAAAAAAAAAATAACATTAGCATGCATTTCTGACAGGAAAAATGCCATAAAAGGTCCAATCCATGAGATCCAATCAAATTACCTCAAATTACCTGCATCCACACAAGCAGCGTGCATTGAACAGTTTGGGTGCAGTCTGCTGCTTTTAGCAAATTTACAAAACTGCCTTTCTTGACGATACACCTTTGTAAAAGTGAGGATTTAGCACTTACTAGCATGAAGAACAAATTTAGACAGACAGTGCATACAGATCTATTTAAGAGCAATGAGCGAGAGTGCATTTTTTTTCCAAATATTCACATGATTTTAGTTCACCAAACCAAATGGTAATATCAAGTGATTTCAGTATTGTTTGCTCTATTTTGCAACCAAATAATAGTTCCAACGAAAGCAACACCAGTTTCATTTCGAGTTCGGTTCAATCGGCATTGCGTCAGAGCTGGCGCTATGGGGTTATCCCATCCTTCCTCAAATCTACTGAAGCTAGGGTGACCAACTGTCCTGTTTTCATATAACAATATAACAATTTTCTATCCATACAGAGGAGGCATAACCAACTTTAAATGTATTGAAATTAATAAGGTATCTTGGAGTAAACTTCGAGTATCATTCGAGTTGGCCCATGTGTTTGCTGGGCCGAGTGTCCTGGTTTTTGGTAATCAAAATATGGTCACCATAACTGAAGCTGTATGTAATCTCACGGGCGAGAATTTACCTACCAACGAGGCGTCTTAGAGCGGCGGTCTGTCCTGTTTAAGGCACAAAATACTCTGGCCACTCGCTTATTCGTTGCCTTCTGTGATAAACACCAGCTGTACAGCTGTTTTTTATTTGGGTGTGTAGTGTTCGAGTGGCAAATTGCATTGTTTTAGACACAAAATTCTTCAGCTTCTGTCATGTTGTACAGAAGTGTGGCAGGCTACTGTCCGGACCCTGACAAATGGCGGTTCCCATCCCACCTTTGACCAAATAACTCTGTTATTTTGGTTTGCCAGGGTTTGGCCAAGTTTGACCAGTGGGCTGGATTAGTGAAGCTAAAAAAAAAAAGTCAACTTTCAGGTTCAGACAGTGCATATCGCTAATCATCATCATATTCGCAAGGGTAAAATGTCCTGGTAATAAAAATGCCAAATGGCAAAAAAAAGGCTGATTATCTCTCGTCCCTCTACATGATGGCAAAATGAAGCCCTCTGGTCAGTTCTGTGATTTGAAGGTTTCCTCACTTGCACTGCAAGTTTGGCTTTGCAAATGATTATATCTACCTGCTTCATAACTTGACGAATGGCATTTTTGGATGGTGTTCAAACTGTGTACAAATTGTTTTTAACAGTTGTTAAAGCCACTGAAAAGTGGTGTTTAACTAGGTGGTACACAAAATATTTGAAGAAACAATCGGGTAAAACTGCAAGCTTACCTCTGCCAGCCAGTCAGCGCAATGCCATGGAATTTCACAGACTTGTACTGCGGCATGGATGTAATGACTTGCTGCCACTGCAGGTGGTTTTTTAAATGGTGAGTGATTGGAGTCCATGTCTGGTCAATTCCAGAGGCTCCTTTAAAAGCACTGGCAAACCACACGCCCTGAAATCCAGCCTCCTCGTACTTAGAGATATAGTTACCTACAAACAATAAGTAAATATTGTGTGAGAAAATGTTTAAGAAAAAAATGGACAAATTTCAAAAGTTTGGGGTGGGAAAGATTATTCATTGTTTCATTAAGGTGGTGAATTTTTAACGTTTTTTTTTTTCTTCTGAATAATATGCTTAGATCAATCATTCACTTTAAGGAATATGTTTTAAGCGTATAAACTGGGGCAATATTTTCTTGCTGACTGTCATTTATAAGAAACAGAAGATGGCCTCACCAATCTCCTTCACGTTGAAGTTTTGGGTGTACTCCCATATCATTGGCGATGCAAGGTCTTGCAAACCAGATTCTAAAAATCAGAACCAAAAATATTACACTTGCTTTTCTGAACTATTGCCATTGTTGTATTTTTGAAAGCTTAAAAGGTGCACAAAGTAACTTTCAATCGAAAACGTAATTGTCCCGGTACTTTATGCCCCTTTTACATACTTTCAGTTATGGAATAAATCATTTCATAAGGTGACAAATATTTAGCATGATGCTTCATCCACACCAATATCATCAAATGCAAAAACATTTCAGCAAATTTACATATATATATATATATATATATGAAGAGTTCAGAATGCAAAAGCCTCTAAATGCCATTTGAAATTTTCTTCTTTAATGATGATTTTTATCAAACTTGTATATTTAAGTTCAGTAATTTCACTTAAGTAACAATTAATAGGTAATTATCATTGCCATTTAAGTGAAATCACTGAACTTAAATATACAAGCTTGATAAAAATGATCATTCTAGAAGAAAATTTCAAATGGCACTTAGAGGCTTTTGCATCTGAACTCTTCATATATATATATATATATATTTTTTTTTTTAAACATTAACTTTAATTGTAACAGCAGCCCACAGTGTGTGCAATGTGGGTTTGGATATTTTGGTAATTCCCATAGAGTTTGGTTTGCTCTCAATGATAATTTGGATAAACTGAATTTATCAAAATTGACACCTGCAATTTAAAGAAATAATGAATTTAAAGGTTTGCATTAAACCTTTGATAGATTTGGAGCTGAACTTCCTAAACATGTCATCCCACAAGATCAGCTTAATTCCTGGCTTCAGTTTGGTCATAAATTTCCCCACTGCGGTCACATGATTGAGGTACAGCCTTCCCATGTCTCCTTTGTTGGCCTCCAACCAGCGCTTCGAATCTTTGCTTTCGCCCAGCCCACGCACCTAAAAGTATTACATCAAAAGTGGACAGCCCTGGGGGTTACGCCTTACAAATAACAAA
The DNA here is from genome assembly GCF_988280905.1 of Pimephales promelas. Lineage (NCBI taxonomy): Eukaryota > Metazoa > Chordata > Actinopteri > Cypriniformes > Leuciscidae > Pimephales > Pimephales promelas. The sequence goes on along the minus strand of NC_142771.1, from coordinate 14,870,693 downwards.
TTATGTAATCAGATTACTTTTTTCATGTACATAGTAAAGCAATGCATTACTTTTTAAAAATTTCAAGAAAATATTTTCAAGAAGATATTTTTTCAAATATGGTCAATTACACAAATATACTTTATGCATTTAATTTCAATTTATTTACCAATGTCTTTGCTGCAGAAATTTGATGATCTATCTCAACCATAGTACTAAGCAAAAATAACTTTAGATAAGCATCACTTGTGTTCATTTTCATTAAATATTGCTGAAGTAAGAGTGTTGTACTTTATTCTTCTGCAATCCAGGGGTGCATTTCCCAAAAGCATCGTTGGCCAACTATGATCGCAAGTTATGTTGTTATCTTCGCTTTCGCCCAGTCCACACACCTAGATATATTTTATCGAAAGTAGGCAGCACTGGGGGTTACACATTACAAGTAACTTGAGTTATGTAATCAGATTACTTTTTCCAAGTAAATTGTAAAGTAATGCATTACTTTTAAATTTACAAGACAGCTTTTTCAAAAATGCTCAATTACACAAATATACTTTATGCATTTAATATCACTTTATTAACCAATTAGTGAAAAATACTGTTTTCGGGAAACAGTCGTGACTAGCAAGTCGATTTCTTGAACAATGCATCGCGTTATGGTAGTTACGCTACGCAGCGAGTTACGTTATTGTACAAGAAACGCAGACCAGAACGGCAGAACAGCTAAAAGGTTTGTTTGCACTGCACAGATGTGGCTTATTCTTAACTTTTGGTGTGAAAGGGCCTTTACATTTGCCAAGAATATAACTTTTTTTGTTATTGAATAAAAAGTAACGTTTTAGGGAGTAACGAAATATTATAATGCATTACTTTTAAAAGTAACTTCCCCAACACTGACAGTGGATATGCATTTAATCAAAAATGAAAACAATTTCATCATGCCTTTGTTATTTTCTTTCTTTCATCAGACGACCATTTTTAACTGATCCGTCAAGAATAAAGAGCCACCAACCTCGTCAGCTCCAATGTGGAACCACCGAGCTTCCCGGTGCTTCTTCATAACTTGAGTTAACATGTCCTGAACAAGTTCCATGCTTTCTGGGGCCAGAGGGTTTAGGCTATTGGGAAAAGTTTCCACTTCTCTCAATCTGAAATACTTCTTGTGTTTTAATACAAACTGAAATGTGACCAGAAAGACTGGTTAAGTGTAAGCAGGAGTGTAAGACATGCTAATAAAGTCAAGTCAAACAATGCATCTACAGCATTTGAATGAGTTCACCACCACCATGAATGGTTGACCTTGATGCGTATGTAAAAAAAAATGTAAAGCTGCCTTTAGCGCTTTGCTTAAAGGAGTAGTTCACTTTTAAAAAAAACCTTTTATTGATAATTTACTCACCCCCATGTCATCCAAGATATCCATGTCTTTCTTTCTTCATTTGAAAAGAAATTAAGGTTTTTGATGTGAACCGTTTGGTTCCCACTGAAGTCCATTATATGGAGAAAAATCCCGGAATGTTTTCATCAAAAACCTTCATTTCTTTTTGACTGAAGAAAGAAAGACATGGATATCTTGGATGACATGCGGGTGAGTAAATTATCAGCAAAAGCTTTTTGAAAAGTGAACTACTCCTTTAAGTATATGCAACAAGCACATGTTTGAGATAAATATATTGTTTTATGATAATTAGCTTCTTCTGTACTTGCCTCCAAGTGTCCGAACACCTGCACAAGAGGAATTAGTTCAAGCTTGTGCTGTTTGGCAAGTGACTTAATTTCCTCAATATCTTCCGGACTTTGCCGTAAACAATAAAGACAAACAAGTGGGGAAAATATGATTGAGATAAAGCAATTAAGAAAAAGAAGCACAAATCATGAGATTGTGATCAGTGAATATATTATAACAATAGTTCACTCAAAAATTGTATGGAAAAGTAGCTACTCTTCAGGATGCCTACTTTTGCACTGGAATTGAAATTTTTGAGTCAAATTAAGTCAAGTTTAGCTTATTGGAAGCTCAGAATCAGTCACCCACCTGTACGCAAAGCTTGATTTGAGAATTGCGAGCTCCCCCTCATAGGGAAACATATCCTCATATTCCAGCAATATCCCATTAGCACCCAGAGATGACAGTAAAGGGAACATCTGTTAAAGAACATGAAGGGAAACTTTAAAAAAGGAGACTATTCATACATACACATTCAATCCAGTTTGTTTGCATACACTAATTCCCACCTCTTTGAGGTATGTGACTTTGGGTGCTGCACCTTTCAGATCCAAGTGTACAATCTTTAATGGATCGGTCTGTGTATTGTCAGAAATGTCTGGCTCAACCTCCTCTTGCTTTGATTGGATCGTGTTTTTTTCCTCTGGCTGAACCACTGAGCCGTCTGTATGTTCTTTTTTGACAGGATCTTCTTGATAATTATCCAAAGTCAGCTGCGGGACACGCTGATCAGCCCAGAACTTATTACTTATTATGATTCGGTGTGTCTTTCCACTTGTGCCTTTGCTTGAGCTATAAACAGAAGGTAAACAAAATGCAATTATAAACTTGTTTGGGACAATGAAGCCTTGTTTGAAAGATGGATGGATGCACGTGTGTACATGGAGACTTTTGAGAAATCCTCACCTTGGACTAAAGATAAATTTCCCCATGGCAACAATCACCAACCCACCGATGATTAACCTCATTAACTTTTGATTGTTCATGTTTGTTTCTCTGCAGGTGGATGGGATAAACCATAAAACTTAAGGCAGGCTTTCAACTCAGGTGACCTTGAAAATACAAAATTTACATTGGAAATCACAACACGTAATGGCAAGCTAAAATGTTTTACCTGTTAGTGTTCATAATATCAATAGAAAAAAAACTCCTCTTCTAAATACGTATTTATAATTAAATATATGTAGCCTATTTATAGTAACAATCATTAACCACTTTACAAATGGAAATTGTGTGGTTTAAATAAAGTAAATATATCAATAATCAAAATAGATTAAAAAAAAATACAGCATGCACTTTTATTTATTTTCTCACAATTCTGATACTTTTTCATTACACGGAGCCTTAAAAGGATACATCTTGCTATTATTTAGAAATATCGAAACGTCTACTTACTTTGTTAAGGATCATCAATTCTTTAGGGATATTAAATCCTTTATGATGCAGGAAAGCAGGCATACATTTACTTCCGTTAACGTTAGTAGTTTCTTGTGCTGCAAGTGCATCTGTGCTGTTGAAACTTAGGCAAGTTCAACCTGTTTTACCATGTGACGTTCACACGGGAGCTAATTTGCATTGCCAAATTATGATGACAGATGGTTGGTTGACAAACTTTCTTATGTTTATGCACTTGACTAAACGCGAACACCTGAACGCAAACTGCGTGACAGTGAAAGTAATTGTGCGCGTCACGTCGACACTTTACGGCGTGATTTATTCAGATAGGCGACCGTAATATGTCTTATACATGCGCAGATACATAATACCAGTTTCTACATGTCAACAACGTAAAGAGCCCTGTATGATATACTCCAGCTAAAGCATTATTTAAATATTAAGACAAAATATATCTAAATATATATCTAAAAATATATTGTTCCAGTATATAGGAAATCCGAATTTGAGAGCACTAAATTTAGATTTTGCATTGTTTAAATGTAGCTAACAATTTAAACAAGTTAAACAGTTTAATCTCAATGCTTTTAGAAAAACAATTAGATGTTTGCCTAATATGAAAATATGTAAAATGCACAAACTTCGACGTTGAATGAATACACCAGTGTGACATCATGTGACATACAGTTGACCTGTACTATCATATCAGCTGAAGTCCCGCCCTTATCCTCTTACTGTTTGCTTTGATTGGGCAGAGCCTATTAGGTGGTCTACGATTGGAGAGTTTGGAAGTCATTCACAGAGCCCAACCAACCACAGCACATGCATACTGGTAGCAGTGAAAAACAATGGCGTCGCATTTCAGCGGAGTGCTTCAGCTCACGGATTTAGATGATTTCATCACTCCGTCTCAGGTTGAATTGTTGTTTCTGTTCGTAACATTAAAAGCAGACACATTTCTGTTAATTTAACGCATTTACATTAAATCAGCTGTTAATGTTGGGCAAAAAAAGAGAGAAGAAGATACATGGATGTAACATTGTATACAGAGAACGATACGTTTTTAAAAGTGACACATGTTTCAGACGTGACACGTCTTATGTGTAAATGCTAATTATCAAGAACATTTAGTTCGAGCTCCTAAGGATGGGCCTACATTATTTGCTCTGTCAGATACAGAAAGTGACTGTCTAAAACCCAATGATCTGCCAACTAACTTACTGTATACAATATGTACACTGGTCCTAAAATGTTTTTGTACACTTCAGGCACACTTATATAGATAAAATATCTAAACCAAGTGATTTATTTGTAAGAAAAAAAGTGCAAACATAACTTTAAAAGAAAACAGATGACAAACACAAGTTTGTTGGGTATTATATTCTATTCAAAATGTATTTTGACAGTTTGTCATGCACTGAAATTTACTGCTACACCGTTTAATTAAAAAATATTGCTGATAACACTCGGTTTGATATTTTGACATATCATATATTTGTCATCTAGATTCTAAACCAATAGCCGTACATTTTTAACTATGACCTAAGTGTCCAAAAGTTTGGGGTCAGGAAGATTTTTAAAATGTTTGAAAAGCAGTCTTGGTGAGCAGAAGAGACTCCATTTAGCTGATCAAAATACAGTAGAAACAATAATATTGTAAAATATATCATAATTAAAAATGACTGTTTTCTATTTGAATGTAATTTATTTCAGTGTTGTCATTATCAATGTTGAAAACAGTTGTGTGCTTCTTAATATTTTATTTGTTAACCATGATACTTTTTCCAGAATTTTTTGATAAATAAAGTTGAAAAGAAAAACATTTATTTGAAACAGAAATCTTTTGCAACATTATAAATATCTTAACTGACACCTTTGGTCACCCTGATAAAAAAGTAAATTAATTTCTTAAAACTCTTATTGACCCCACACATTTAAACGGTAATGTATATAATCTATAATACAGAATATAATTTCACTGCTGTTAATTTGCCCAATTGATCAGGAATGTGTAAAGCCTGTAAAGGTGGAAAAGAAACAAGGCAGATCTGTGGCTAAAATCCAGATAGAAGATGATGGCAGTTATTTTCAGGTCCATCAGGTGAGTACAAATTTTGTGACTTTTATTTTGAGCCAGTATTGTGGTGTTTTGTCTTGTTTCATTTGATAGCAAAAAGCAAAGTATGTTTTTGATTTGTCACCTTAGATAGATATGTTGAAAATTCTTATTTCCCAGGATGGTCAAAAGCAAAAGCTGGAGAAAGCCAAGATTACGCTGAACGACTGTCTCGCTTGCAGTGGCTGCATCACGTCTGCAGAAAGTGTCCTTATCACCCAACAGAGTCATGAGGAACTGTTCCGTGTGCTACGTCATAATAAAGTGTGCAGTGCTTTACACTCATTAAACTGCATTTAACTTGTCGCTCCACATAAATAGTTCACCTAAAAACATGTTTGTGCCTTCGAGCAGCAGGTTAGCAGTAGCGAGCAGAAGGTGGTGGTGGTGTCTGTATCGCCCCAGTCAAGAGCTTCTCTAGCTGCACACTACGGTCTCAAAAGCAGCGAGGTGGCCCACAGACTCACCAGATTCCTGAAAAATGTGGGTGAGTTGGAAGCTGCAATTCATCTGATCAGTCAAAGAATTCCTCCAATGGAAGCTGATTTCCACCACAAATTTAAAGGGATAGTTCACCCCAAAATTAAAATTCTGTCAGTATTTACCTATTTTTTACAGTCTATGGTATTTACTCACCCTCATGTTGTTCCAACCCCGTAAGACCTTCGTTCATCTTCGGAACATGAATTAAGATATTTTTGATGAAATCTGAGAGCTGGATCACTCCTCCATACTAGTCCATAGGCTTCCTGGGGGATTGAAACTTGCGGGCCTCAAAAAGTTATTAAAGACATCGTTAAAATAGTCCAAGTGACTTCAGTGGCTCAATCTTAACTTTATCAAGCGACGAGAACACTTTTTGTGCGCAAAAACAAACAAAAATAACGACTTTATTTCAACTATTCACTTCCTTCTCTATGCGCCTCTAGTCAGTTAACGTAGTTTGATAGCGTAGAGCTACGTCACACGTACACTCACTATTGGCCGACGCTGGTCGTGTGTAATGCGTGTGACGTACAACAACAGATCATACGCTGTTAAACTAGTGATCTCACTCGAGGCAGAGAGAGAAGGACATGAATAGTTGAAATAAAGTCGTTATTTTTGTTGTTTTTTGCGCACAAAAAGTGTTCTCGTCGTTTGATAAACTTAAGATTGAGCCACTGAAGTCACTTGGACTATTTTAACAATGTCTGTAATAACTTTTTGTGGCCAGCAAGTTTCAATCCCTCAAGAAGCCTATGGACTAGTATGGAGGAGTGATCCAGCTCTCAGATTTCATCAAAAATATCTTAATTCATGTTCCTAAGATGAACGAAGGTCTCATGGGCATGGAACAACATAAGGGTGAGTAAATCCTTTTTTTTCTTACAATTTATTTCTCTGGAGAAATGTATAAACTCAGAATAGTGAGACAAAATTCGCAAATAACTTTTTTTTTAGTCCGTGGCGGGGGTAAAAAAAGAATGGCAAGTTTAGAATTTCTAAGGAAAAAGGAATTGCCAGATGTAAACTCAGAATTAGGAGATGTTGACTCAGATTTACATGACAAAATTTCAGAATTACGAGATGTAAATTTAGAATTAGGAGGAAAAAAAGTCAGAATTATGAGATGAAAACTCATGAGATGAAGTCAAAACAGGGAGATGTAAACTCAGAATTAGGAGACAAAGTCAAAATTGTGAGATGTAAACTCACAATTAGGAGTTTATAACTTACAATTGTGAGCTATTGCGAGAAGAAATGTCCAAATTGTGAAAAAAAAAGTCTGAATTGTGACACGTTGCTAAATGGGTTTCCAAATGCTCCTCTGTGTATTGAGATCATGGAAGTGCCATACTGATCTTTCAGGTGTCCATCATGTGTTTGAGACCGGCTTCAGTCGCTCTTTCAGCCTGTTAGAAAGCCAGAAGGAGTTTCTGGAGCGATTCAATCGGAAGGAAGTGGACAAGAAGGCCCTACCGATGCTGGCGTCTGCCTGTCCAGGTAGTCTTTTCTCAATCTGTATTTTTATTTTCTGAAATATTCTTGGTAGTGTGCTTTATAATGGGTCCAACATGCATTTATTCTCTGTATTTCATCCAGGTTGGATTTGCTATGCTGAGAAGACTCATGGTGAATCCATCCTCCCGTACATCAGCACAACGCGCTCGCCCCAGCAGATCATGGGTTCTCTAGTCAAGGGCTATTTTGCCTCTCAGGAGGTACTAAACAATGAACTGCCCACAATGCTTTGTGCCAAATACAAAGTCCCACATTAAAAACCTGTAATGTTTCATTGTCGTTTAACTATATTGTACATTTTCTTTAAATAATTATTTATAATATTTTAAATATTTTCCTTAAAATATTTCTCAGTTAAGTTAACAGTGACTTTTATATATATATATATATATATATATAAAAAGTCGTTATATTTATATATATATATATATATATAAGTCTCACCTATTGTAATTTACATGACAAATCAAGGTCAAACGGCATTTTATTCTCCATCATTTCCTTTCATAGGGTATTTCACCACAGAAGATCTACCATGTGACTGTGATGCCCTGCTATGATAAGAAACTAGAGGCTTCCAGACCAGACTTTTACCTTAGCGAGTACGAGACCAGAGAGGTGGACTGTGTTATTACTTCAGGTGAGTGAATCTAACAGCATTTAAAGATGAACGAGTGTACAACAACAAGGCTCAGTCCCTCATCTTGTATGCGTTTGGTTAACAGGAGAAGTTCTGAAGATGTTGGAGGAGGAGAATGTGTCCTTGAGAGATGTGGAGTTGGCCCCTTTAGACACAATGTGAGTTCTTCATGTTTGCCAAACCAATAGTAGAAATTGTGTCATACATGAATGTGTGCTTTTAGGTTCAGTAATGTCTGTGGGGAGGAGCTGCTGCGTCACGCAGGAAGTGGATCTGGAGGATACCTTCATCACATCTACAAACATGCCGCAAAACAGCTGTTTGGGGTTGAAGTAGATGAACTGACATACAAGACAGTGAAGTACGTGTGAACACAGCAATACTGTTAAAAAGGTCCCAGAAATGTACACTTACATGTTATATGTACACTGCCGCTCAAAAGGTTGGCGGTCAGTCTTTTTTTTGTAGTTGTTAAAGAAATGAATATTTTTATTAATCAATGATACGTTTAATTGAATTAATCAAGGATGCATTACATTTGATCAAAATTGTTACAAAATATTTAAAATTGTAATAAATGTTGTCCTTTGATACATTTTTTTTAGAGATTTATAGTTTAAGTTTCCACAAAAGTATTAAGCAGCAAAAACTTTTTTTTTGAATATTAAGAAATGTTTCTTGATCAAAACATTTTTATTCTCATCAAATCGGCATATTAGAATGATATTTGAAGGATCATGTGACACTGAAGACTTGAGTAGTGATGCTTAAAATTCTGCTTTGGTCACAGGAATAAATGATATTTCAATATGTATTAAAATAGAAAACAATTCTTTCAAATTTTAATAATATTTCACAATATTACTAATTTTTATTTTTTTTACATAATTTTAATCAAATGCAGCCGAAAAGAGACTTCTTTAAAAAATGTTACCAACCCAAACCTTTGAATGGAAGTGTATACACTTTTAATATTTTAAGAAATATTACCTAAATAATGAATATTTGTTTTAAGGATTTTAATTAATATATATTTTTTTAATTAATAATAATAATAAATGTTAGAAAAAAATACCATCGTTCAGTCAGGGTTTCCGCAGACCAGGAAAACCTAGAAATATGAGAGAATTTTTAAAAGTGTGATTTTTTTTTTTTTTTGAGGTCTGAAAAAATCCAAATTATTGATAATAATAGCCTAAGATCATGGTAATATCATATCATTTTCTATAGCCAGTTGTTACACATAGTTCTTTTAAAAATTCTCTTTTGACTAGAAATTACTAGAAAGAAATCACCCAGTAATTTTTAATTTACTAATTACCAATTTCATCTAATTTCTGTATGAAGTTATTTTTAAAAATAACTATTTAAAACAATTTTATAACTGGAAATTGGTCAGAAATTGTAGTTACCATGGTATTATTTGAAGTGCACTGGAGCACAGCGTTAATTCCTTTGGTAATATGATCATTTTATGATAATCATTCAGTTCCATAGTATGTATCAAATCTCCGTCATTTTAGATAACCTGATACCTTTACCATGGTATTATTACCAAAATACTGTTTTGTTAAGGAATAATATGCTTGTCGGATGTCGCATTTGATTTATTTAAAAAGACTGTTCTAGAGTGGTTGTTCTTCATTGGTAGTGTTTGTGTTTGTGTCAAGTGTTTGTGCATCGTGGTAGTGCCTCAATACTTTTTTCGTAAGGTACATTTTATTTGTCTCTCTTTTTGTTCAAACAGAAACAAGGACTTCCAGGAAGTCAGTCTGGAGAAGGATGGCCAAGTTCTGCTGCGTTTTGCTGCCGCCTACGGCTTCAGGAACATTCAGAACTTGGTGCAAAAGCTGAAAAGAGGGAAGTCAACGTACCACTTTGTAGAAGTGATGGCATGTCCGTCAGGTAGGAAATTAATTACCACTAGTCCTGTTCTCTTGAATAATATCTGTTCTAAACTTGCATAAGCCCTATTAGGGCCCTATCATACACCAGGCGCGACGCAAGTGTTTTTTGCTAGTTTCAGCCTGACGCAGTTATCATTTTCACATTCTGTTCCACGTTGTTTAAATAGCAAACGCATTTGTGCGCTGGTCTGAAAACGAGATGTGTTCAGGCGCATTGTTGGCTCGTTACTATTTTGAGGGAACTGAAATAGACTGCGCCAATATTTTTTTGTTACTCACACAGGGACGAGCAGCAGCACACAAAACAAGCCAAATATTAAAAATAAAATTGAAATTAATTACAATATAAAAATTATTATTGCGTACATAAAGATCTGCTCGCTCGCGTTAACCTCGCACATGAGTAAATCCGTTTCCTCTCTGGAGAAGCGTTCAGTTTTTCCGTGTGCAAATCCCGCCATGTAAATAGCAAATCCGCCATTGGCGCGAGCGCAACTGGCTTTTAAAGGAATTTTTTTTTTTTTGCACGTTACTCCCAAAACACACTCATTATTCGTTAAGAGAATAGGGATAAACTTCTCAGACCATGCGCTTAAATCCCGTCGTTAAACTAGCAAAAGTGGATTCGGACACCATTTGCTTAGATCGTTAAAAAAGGGCCTTTAATGTTAGTCAGTGTTGTTTAGTAGCGTTTTAAAATAAGGTCTGATTCACAAATGCGTTTAATTGAACTCTACAGGATGTCTTAACGGCGGTGGTCAGCTCAAACCTTCATCAGATCAGTCCAACAAAGAGTTGCTGCAGCAGGTGGAGGAGCTTTACCACGGTGAACGTACAGCAGTGCCAGAGGAGGACTCGCGAGTGGCTGAACTCTATCAGTGCTGGGTGAAGAGCGTGGGAGACGAGAAAGCCCGACAGTTACTGCACACACAATACCACGCCGTAGAAAAAAACAACAGTGGCCTCAGTATAAAGTGGTGAGGAGCTGCCCTGACACTGATCAACCAACTACAGTGTTCCTCTCTGTGTGCGTTCATCAGACACTACAACAGCTTTACATGTCATTACAGTTGAATGGACAGATGAAGTAATATTTCCTGCAAATATGTATCTATTAGATATATGCTATTCAGATTACATGTCAAACCGGACTTAATGTATCTACTTGTCCATGAATGTTGCCTTGTTTTATTTTCTCTCATTTATCCTCGAGTTTGTGTTTTTTTTTAAGCATTCCTGTAAATTCATTGTTACTATGTACTGTAGTATGCACTGAAAACAGTTGTTTTTGAGAATACATTTTGATTCATGATGACAATAAAAATGATAACGTTTCCATGTATAAAATAATTCCATGAATGTAATTATATTTATTGAGGAAATAAACTATACATATATTTTGCTCAATACATTTTTTTTATCAGTCATTTTTATTCAGGGTGTTTTAAATTACCCGAAAAAGCAACAACAAAAACATTTTTATTAAAATTGGTCCTGCACAGTACACTATTTTCATTTGTGTTACATTGTATTTAAACCCGCATTATAAACGGGATTTATCATGATAAAGTTGATCCAGGACTGTTTGCAGACTTCTGGGTGTTATAATAATGCAACAGGAATAGTATTTTACAATTAGTACTTAATATTGTTTCACAAAGCAGGTAATAAACACTCATTAAGAAAATCTGTGTCGCTGCATTTCTACAAAAACAAACCGCTGTAAACATTTATATTAAAACTTTATTCAGTTTGAATGATTATAATTAAATATTCTGTTACATCTGACGACTAGTGCAAGATTGGCTGAAATAAGACTGCAGTGAAAAGCTAAAACTAGTATGCAGTGTTCAATATTTTCTACATTCAAAATCATTCAGAAACATCAAAATAAATGCAGTTCAATTTCTTATGGACATTAAAACACACCAAATTAAATTTAGCTGGAACACCTCGCTTTGTCAACATCTTAAAAATAATTATTTTGGATTTACAAAAAAAACATTGCACATTAAGACGAAACATTCTGAAATAAAACTATAATTTAACCACACAACATTGGTTCAGACACGGTCTGGATCCTTCCAAAAATAAAACTTACGCAAATAAAATTTGGCCTACAGCACAGACCTACATTTGTGTGTTTTTTTTTTAAATGCAAATTGACGGCATTAATGTATTTTTTTAACGATGAAAACATCTGTTTTTGTTTGATCTATTGCTTGTAACAATGATTTAAATGCATTGTTTTGCTGAGTATTGCTCATTGAAGATGATACGCTGCCCAAAAATTGTGTTTTTGATTTTGACAAATGAAGCATGTGCCTCATGTCCTGCTATTGTTAGTGAAACGATGAGCGTAGTGGTGCTGACCATCGCAAAGACAAGCCCGAAAACTCAATTCTTCGGGACTCTAAAGCTGTCCTTCTCCTTACGGATACTTCTCATGGCTTCAATCGGGTCACTGGTCCCAGCATGCTCCTGTACCGAATTCTCTCTGAAGTGCAAACACAAAGACGTGAGGGGGAAACAAATCTTAGTAACATTTGAGATTATCATTAACAAAGACTAAAAAATGCTGTAGAATTCATTGTTAGATCATGTTAACTAACGTAGTTTACTAATGACAACGTATTTAATACTAAATTTAATTTTAAATAATAAATGTCTTTAAAATAATACTTCTTATAATAAAAAATACTTTCTATTTTTTTTGTCTCTAAGTTCAAACCAATGCTTACATTTTATCAGCAATATACTAAGTTTACTCGTATGTCCAGATAATGTGAAATGCACAAACAACAAGTGAAGTTTAAGAAAGTCTATACATGATGTACAGTACTGTGCAAAAGTCTTAGAGATGTTAGTACTATTTTCACACCCAAAAATGATATTATATCTTTTGGAGAAGTTATAAATAACTGTATATTTGGGAATGATTTCACATACCTCACTCTCATGAAGGGGTTAAATGTGAACTCATCAGCCACCGTAGAAGGAATGGTCGGCTCTCCGTTATCGTATTTTTCCTAATCAATGTAAGACAAGGTTATTCAAACACTTGCGCTATGATAGTATTTGCAGCTGAAGTAAATGAATGTTTAAGAGGAGTTAAACACCTTAGCCCAAGCCAACTTTGTCCGGATGGCCTCATTGTTTGGCTCGACATGCCGCGCAAATTTCAGGTTATTGATGGTGTACTCGTGCCCACAGTACACACGCTGCAACCAGAGGAAATTGTGAGTGAACATGCGACTTTTTACAACTTAAAACGTGTTGTTTTTCTACAGTAAGAGATAAACAGCATTTATTGCTTTAAAATGAAATGTTCAGTGATGTTTTATAGCAAAAACACAGAGATTTGAGTTTAGAGTTTATGGGAATTGTTACCGTCTCTGGAGGAAGACGGCCTAAAACCTCGATCAGGGCTTTGTACATCTCATCAGCGGTACCCTCAAAAAACTTCCCGCAGCCGGCCACGAACAGGGTATCTCCTATTCACAATGTGAACGTAACAAGAGAAAAAAAAAACAGCTTGTCAATACAGTTCTACAAAGTCAGACTTTAATTGAGCAAACAACAAAAAAAAAATTTAATTGAGCAAATTAAATCAGTAAAGTTGTTAAATCACTAAAAAATTATTTACTTAGTGTACACTACCGTTTTAAAGGTTTGGGGTCAGTGTGATTTTTATTAAAGGGGTGGTTGATTATGATTTCACTTTTCTAACTTTAGTCAGTGTGTAATGTTGCTGTTTGAGCATAAACAACATCTGCAAAGTTACAATGCTCAAAGTTCAAAGTTCAGAAATCGCTTTAAGGACTACAACAAACGGCTTGTAGGGAGTACACGATATTCCTCCCGGGATAGTGACATCACAAACCCTAAAATTTACATAAACCCCGCCCCCGGGAACACGGTTAATGTTGAGAAGAGGAAGAGTTGTTGTAATAAAGCACATTGTGAGTCTGCTCAAGCTGTCGCATCTGTCTTTTCACATGCAATACAGTACGTTACACAAATGCAATATCATGTAACAGTTCCTACACAAAAGCGATTTTATAGATTATCAAGACAGAATATGCTAATCAAAGACTTGAAGATAGTTAACTCCACATCACAACATAAATTCATCAACTAACCATTCAGAAACGTTCTGTTGCATTCTACATGTTGTCACTTTTTTTTGAGTCTCTCCATTATTGCCCGACTCCAGTTTAAACTAAAATGTCAGACACTCTTCTGACATTTTAATGCGCGTCTGCATAATCGGAGCTGCTCATTTGCATTTAAAGGGGCACACACGAAACGACACGTTTTTGCTCACCCTAAAAAATTATCTGTGGGGTATTTTGAGCTAAAACTTCACATGAACACTCTGTGGACATCAGAGACTTATTTTAAATCTTGTGAAAAGGGCCATTATACCACCCCTTTATTTTTTAAAGAAATTAATATTTTTATCCATCATGAATACATTAATTTGATAAAAAGTGACAGTAATACATTTTTAATGTTACAAAAACATAAACGCTGATCTTTTGCACTTTCTATTCAACAAAGAACAACCTTCTTTGGACGTCAATCAATCAGAAATGTTTTTTTGAGCATCAAACCATCATATTACAATGATTTCTGAAGGATCATGTGACACATGTGTCAAAATTCAGCTTTGATCATAGGAATAAATTACATTTTAAAATATATTGAAGTAGAAAACTATTATTTTAGATTGTAATAATATTTCACAATATTACTGTTTTTACTGTATTTTTGATCAAGTAAATGCAGCCTTGGTAAGCAGAAGAGACTTTATTAAATCGTACTGAACTTTTGAACGGAAGTGTATGAAAATGTGTCTTACCTGTAAACACAGCTGGTGGTTCGGTGCTGTTTTCTTTTGTTACGAAATAGCAGATGTGGCCGGTGGTGTGACACGGCGTAAACAAACACTTTACATTCAGAGAGCCCACCTGGAACGATCAAACAATCTGAAATGTGTCCAGCGGTATGAAGTGCATGGTTCTGATTGGTTAAGCTGCATTCAAAACCAATTTGTGCCATTGGAAAGTTTGGGGTCAATAAGATTTATTCATATTTTACATTTATTAATGTTTTACAGTAAAAACATTTAATATTTTGAAATATTATTCAAATTTAAAATAACGGTTTTCTACTTTAATTAATTATTTTATTTGAAATAATTAATTAATTAATAATTAGAATAATTTTATTTTATTTTTAATTAATTTATTTGAAAATGTAATTTGTTCTTCTGATGACAAAGCTGAATTTTCAGCATCATTACTCCAGTCTTCAGTGTCACATGATCCATCAGTAATCATTGTAATATGATGATTTGATGCTCAAGAAACATTTATTACCATTATCAATGTTGAAAACAATAGTGCTAACTCATTTTTTTTTTGTTAAAACCTTTTTTACAGGATTCTTTGATATCTTTAATGTCATTTTGATCATAAAACTATTCAATTTTGTTAAAAAATCTTACTGACCCGAAACGTTCCAACAGGCGTATATATATTAAATAAACCAGTCTTACTTTGAAAGTGTTGGAGTGTGTGACTTTCTGAGTTAAAGCTCCCACTCTGTCATCTCCTCCGTACACTGTCAGTCCCGGCATGAGCTTCACCAGCTTCTCATTTCCTCCAGCGTGATCCCTGGAAGTTATGAAACATCACCTTTAATTCCCCAATTAAGCTGTCATATTAGTGTGCATGGGCTTTATTACAGGTCTGACTTACCAATGATGATGTGTGGTCAGGACACTTTTGAGCTTCACGCCATGCTTTTTGACTGCATCTACAACCTGAGACAGATGACAATTATGAATCCATGCGATGCACAATGTGTAACATCCACAATGAGATATTCTTACCTTCTGGGGCTCTACTGGATCGACTATGGCTGCCTCCTTGGTGTCTTCATCGATGAGGAGGTACATGTAGTTGTCGGTGAGAGCAGGAAGCAGTTCGACCTTCATATCTGACTGTTCCACCAGAGAGGATTTCCTTAGAGCGGAGTGAAACCAGGCTGTAGGAACTTCAAAACCGAGATTCAGGATAAGGAAATGTTCTCGCTTGGATAACACATAGATTTCAACATAAGTTCCTGGTAGTCGACCTTGTCTACCAGGAACTGAGGAACTGGTTAGGCTCATTATTCATGTTACAGAAGGGCATCACCAGCTTGACTACTTTAAACGGGTTCCACCTGCTTTTTCCAAATGTTAAAATACAATTAGTCCAAATGAAACTAAAAATTATTCTGAAACATCTCATTCAGTGTGAAGGAGTACCTACATTCTTATATTATGATTATACAGTTATTATGATAACAATTACTTCAGTAGCTGTAGCATTTTGGTGGAAACTACAGTTAGTTGTATTGGTAGTAATATTGTGAAACATTTTTGCAATTTTAAATTCTATTTGAATATCCTTTCAAATGTAATTTATTCTTGTGATGGTAAAGCTGAATTTTCAGCATCATTCCTCCAGTCTTCAGTGTCACATGATCCTTCAGAAATCATTCTGATATGCCGATTTGATAATCAAGAAACATTTATATGTATTATCATCAATGCTTTTTTATTTTGGATGTTGGCTTTTTAATCGTGATTAATCGCATCCAAAATAAAAGTTTGTGTTTACATAATATATGTGGGTGCACGGTGTATAATTATTTTATATATATATATAAATACACACAAATGAATGTATATATTTAAGAAATATTTTCATGTATCATGATATATGGTCCAAATATACATGCATGTGTATATATATATACAAAACAATTATACACAGTGCACCCACACATATTTTATGTAAACACAAACTTTTATTTTGTATGCGATTAATCACGATTAATCGTTTGACAGCCCTAATTTAAATGCATCAAAGTTGAATAAAACTTGTAATTTCTTTAAAAATATGTTTAAGACCCTGACATTATAAAAATGTAGGGTTCAAATCAACACTTGGGGGTTCATCTATAATTTATGGAAAATGCGTAAATATCGTGATAAAATTGTTTCATGTTTTGATGATGGTTTAGTAATTTTCTCCCTATTGCATCTAATGCAATACTGTAAAATATAATGCACTGCGTATTAAATTACGACAGTACAGGTCTGTTAACACAAAAGTACGAATTAAGGAATATTTGACAAGTGGTTTTACAACTTTTAATTGCACAAAGCAAAACGAACATAAAGCACTATCGTGTTTACACTTACGTCACTCCACACGCAAGACATGCAAAGTGTTGCATTTTGCCTTTTACAAGAACACTATTCAAGAATGCGTTATCATGCCACATCATGTCATGCTCGATGACATACGTCAACAGCCAAGATGATGTAACTCCCCACTTAGGGAACAATTCTTTCACTAGATCAAAACACTGACTGCCATTACACCAAAGGTTCTGTGACAGCACTGACATATAGATGCATATGCATATCGATAAATAAGGCATTCTTTCTGATCATGCGCGAGGAAAGATCCTCGTAAACATACCGAGTTTATGCGCGACAGCAGCTCCGAGAGCACCAAGAGTGCAGGCACTCGCCGCCAGTGTCCTGAACCGCATATCAGGACTTCAGCTGTCTGGTATTACAGCCAGCACAGGGAGGAGGAAGTAGAAGGTCTGGTTTAAAGTGCAAAACAGCCCACTTTTTAACTTTGACCCCTCGTTTAACCAATCCAATACGAGGGAGTGTTGCGCGTTCAGTAATCCACGCTGTTTTGGGGGTTATTTACGAATCCTACTACAGTGAAGGCTCATGTCACATGACCTATTTCATATTTAATATATACCCAATATAAAAATACAATAAAATGCAATACAACGTAAGTCTCTATATAAAATGATAAAACAATTAGAAAATTAAAAAAAAATTAAATTATAGCTATTATGTGAATGAATATAGAGCTTGACACGTTGCCTATAATAGTGGCATATTTAATTCAATTAATTAAAACGTACATTAATAATATCCATAAGTATAAATCCATAAATCCAATCCACATCCGTTTTGTTGATGCAAACAAAAGAAATCCAAAAAATGTCTATGCAAGCAATAGAAAACAATAGCAAACAATACAAAAATAGCTAAAGACTTGGGAATGTAACTCATCATTGTCATTGGATGGCCAAACTAGGAGCGTCAACAAAACCTCATTAATATTCAATAACACAGCTTTCGCCACTGGATAGATCTCAAGGACTCCTGTGAGACCTAATTAATATTCATAAGGTAAGCCTTTGCCGTAGTAGGATCGCGTTTCGAGCTTCGTTCGTGATTGTGATGGATTTCTTCAAGCCAAATAATGTTTCCTGGACTTAATTCCTGACCGTATTATCAGTTTTTGTTTGTTTTATTCGTTCTAGATTTACATATTTCGTAATGTACTGCTAACGCGTCTCATCGCCCTCCGTTTTCAAGCGACCAAAGGTCATTTTATTTCCGGCTGCTGCACTCGCTGGTGTTGGACTACAAAATGAGCACGAGGAATATTGTTCGCTTTTGGGAATGGGGAAAGAAAATAATATGCGTCGGGAGAAACTATGCAGATCACGCCATCGAACTCAAAAATGCAATTCCCAGCGAGCCCGTGCTCTTCCTGAAGCCCCCGTCTGCTTACATTAGGGAAGGGTCTCCTATTCTGGTCCCCGTCTACACCAGCAATCTCCACCATGAAGTTGAGCTCGGGGTGGTCATTGGTAAAGGAGGAACTGCTATTCCTCAGTCTTCAGCCATGGACCATGTGGCTGGATATGTGTTATGCCTGGACATGACAGCTCGAGACATTCAGGACGAATGCAAGTCCAAAGGTCTTCCATGGACTCTGGCCAAAGCTTTCAACACCTCATGCCCCATTAGTGACTTCATCCCCAAGGAGAAGATCCCAGATCCTGGGAGCATCAATCTGTGGTTGAAGGTGAACGATATCCTGAAACAGAGTGGAAGCACATCCCAGATGATCTTTTCCATCCCATTTCTCATAAACTACATCAGTGAGATCATCTCTTTGGAAGAAGGCGATCTCATTCTCACTGGGACCCCTAAAGGAGTGTCAAGCGTCCAGGAACATGATGAACTTCAAGCTGGGATTGATGGCATTGTGACAATGACATTTAAAGTTGATAGAAAAAGTTGATTTGATCATCAATAATTAAGATTCTTGAGTCTCAAATTGCTGCAAAGCACAAGCATTTTGATTTGTTTTAAATGCGAATACAATGTCCGACAAGGACACATTCACTATATATTGTTTAATCTTTTCTGAATAAAAAAAGATCTGACTTCATCATATTTTGTAGTCATCTCATGCTGTTTTCATTATGCAAAATTACCTGTGGCTGATTTGCTTTCTCACTTTCAAGACCCCTGGCCGTTGAAGTTATGTGCACTATTTAACAGGACAAAATGTACTTTAATCAGAGCAGCTTTGTTTTTCAAATTGACTAATTATTACATACGGTATATCAGTTGCATGGATACATTTGAAAAACAGCAGCTCAACCACACATGTAGGAAAATCTATTCTCAAATGTCACCTTTCAGTTGTCATTGATGCTGACACCAGAATAATGACATGGTGCAAAGTTTAAGCTTGATGATTTATGTCTAACACACACACACATACTATACAAAGACTGTAAATGTGTCTTTATAGGCTCAAAGTGTCAAGCTCTATATTCATTCCCATAAACAACTTATTTACTAATCCCGTTTTTTTTAAAGAAGATGTTTAAGGGGGATTTTAAACTTTAAGCATCTCCTGGGCTTTTCATCAATATGTAACAACAGAAAAATGCAGCAGTTTAACAATCAAACAAGTTTAATGATTGAAATCTTTGTACTGAGCACACAAGCAGTGATATACAGAAACAGCAGAATGTTTCCAAAAGTTGATCTTTTGGCATTGTTTGTAAATACATAAATTATTTCAAGTGGTAAATGTTTTAAAGATGATCTCCACATGACCAAGTGAGGTTAAACTGTTGACCCATAAGAGGCAAACTAACATAAAAACATTTTTTATTATGGAAAAAAAAAAATAGAACTTACTTACTTACTTATTCAGCAAAGATGCATTCATTCCAATTTCAAACAAATGCTGTTCTTTTGAACTTTATTCATCAAGAATCCTGAAATAAAAGATCATGGTTTCCACAAAAATATGAAGCAGCACAACTGTTTTCAACATTGATAATAATCAGAAAAGTTTCTTGAGCATCATATCTTCATTTTATAATGATTTCTGATACATTATGTGTCACTGAAGACTGGAAAAATAATTAAGACTATTAATAATTACATTTTAACATATAGAAAATAGTTATTTTAAATTATGATCAAATAAATACAGCATTGGTGAGAAAATTAGACTTTTATTAAAAACATTTTAAAAATTTTTGACTTTTGAACAGTAGTGTATATGGTGCATACAGGTTGTATAAATTTGATTTGATCTGGCACAATTGTGCGTATTGATTGGTAGTAGTAGTTATTGGGAGAAAGCTTCTTCGTGTGTCCCATGAGGCCGTTTTACACATCATCACTCTGAACGCTCCTCTGTGGGCTTTTCATCAGAGTGTTTCATTCATCAACCACACGGTAAACACATCCAAGCTTCTCCATATGCTCTTACTGAAACTTCCTCACTTGCTTATCCAACCATCTGGCTCTACTGCTGTTCATTCTTGACTATGGAAGAAACAACTGTATTAAAAGACATACTGTACATGGATAGAAGAATTTATCAATAGCTTACTTGAAGAAATACAGCATATTAGTATGTAATGAGATCATTTTAACCATTAGTTTACAAATTCAATCACATTCACACATTACAAATTCTATCACAGTGGTACATTAGATATTTTATTTTCAAATTACTATGGGGCAGCATTATATACATCTAAATGCAGTAGTCAACATTTGAAGGGGATCAAAACCTTTCATCAAAGTTATACATGAATTATAAATTCTGTACTTATCTTACGACAACTTTGATGAACTTTTTTGATCCACTTCAAATGTTGACGACTGTATAATAATACAGCCTACTTGTATTGTTTGTTGTAAAAGTGTATACCTTTAGGAATGAACTTTAGAGAGCTGCTGAATATTCAGAAGCGTGAGAGGCCGCGCTTGGGTCCGTCATTCACAAACTCGTGGCCAAGACCATTTCCACACTTACCACATTTAACCTGTAAAAGATGTTACATAATTCATTGTTCGCATTCTCCAGATAAGAGATTAAAGGCCTGTTCACACCAAGAAGGATATCTATAAAGATAACTATATATTAGCATCCACACTAATGTACAACATCATTCTATTTATTATAAGCGCACACTGTTTCTGTTTACCACATTCGTGTGCATAAAATATATTTATGTGAATAAAATATATATATTTATGAGAATAAAAGTCTAAATTAAATTTGTTCATTATAAAGCAATTGTGTCTCGTAAGAACTCTTGAGAAGAGTTTTGGGTGAATCGTCTTTAAATGGAAGGGCAGAAATCCCTCCATTTAATAAAATCCCTCCAAGATTAAAATATCTCTTTTGTGTTTCGAAGGCGAACAAAAGTCTTACAGGTTTGGAACGACATGAGGTTTAGTAAATTATAACAATTTTCATTTTTGGGTGAAATGTCCCTTTCACAACTTTATGCTGCCTTCACATGCTCTCAGAAAGTTCCTACTTCCCACTTCTGATGTGATTACGAGCCTGTCACATTCAAGTGATTTATTGTCGGAAAGAACAGGAATCACCAGGTTTATTCTTGCCTATTTATTGGGAAATTTTTATTAAAGCCAAAATGATATTTAGCATCCCATTCATTGACAACCATGCAAACACTCACCATGCTCATCTCTTGTCATCTTGCTGACGATTCTGGAATTTCGGTCAAATACAGCCTATTTTGAGCTTTGTATGAAACATACAATATGCTTCAAATGATTAGTAATATATGTAAATATGCACTACTTTAACAACAGGGTTTAAGTTTATGGCTCGCCCAACTCGAACTTGGGTATCAAACTTATCCCCAAACTTCCCAGTTGTAAATACAACATGAGTGGGTGTTCATGTCCAACTTTGAACCGGGAAACTCATATTTACAATAATTCCCATAGCACGTGAAGGCAGCATTAAATGCTCAATGAAATCGTGATGCACTGCAGGAGTTCATCTACAGACTGGAAACCACTTTAACTTTTACCTTGTAAGCACCCCGTCTCTCCTCATGTTTAGACAAACTGTTTTCATGGATGGTTTCTGTGAAGGCTGGCCAGGGTGATGAATGCTCATATTTGGATTTGCTGGAGAACAGCTCATGTCCACATTCAGCACAAACATATATGCCTGCAGGAGAAACACACACGCAAGTGGTTTGAATAAGTCTCAGATGATCTTTTTTTTACACTTACTAACTTGCCAATATTCACTAATAATATTCAAAAATATTGTCTTGTAGTAAATATAACATTATGAACATTATGACCAGTCACGGGTGAAATGAATATCCTTCAGCTTATCAGTGCTGTTTCATATTAGTTAATTAATGTTGAAAAAATAGACTTTAATGTCAAGTGTTATTAATTAAATTGATCACTGAGACTTAAAAATGAAGAAAAGCAACTCCCATTGCTTTTCATTAAATGTAAACATGAATATGTTTCATTAAATGTAAACATGAATTAACATTTATTGATGCTTGGCAACATTAAATGTCAAATAAACATGTCAAAAATAGTCGAGAACCAAGCACACAAGCACCATGTGTGACAACTTTAAACAAGACATTCCCAAAGTTTTGCTAATCACATAAAACAAGTTACATACATGCTCTTACATAAGTTGCCTTGTTTACACGTGTTATATCAGCTAACATTACATCGGGGTCAACTCACCAGTCTCAAAATGATCTTTATAAAACTCCCCTCCGGAGAACGAACAGAAAGACATGACTACGCAAACTGTAGTGATGTTAAAACAAAGGACTCCAACTTTGTGTATCAACCAGTGCTTTGGTTCAGAGTTTTAAATGGAAGCAGCGTCTCGTCGTCTGCGTACTGTACCACGTGATCACACAATCGTGACCCTCGCGACTACACACTTGTGTCAAACAATCACATGGTGGCAGAATTGTTATATATATTTTTAATATCACAAATGAGCCACGATAATATTGCAAAATAATAGTTTCTCAACCATAAGAACCAACTACTACACAGACATCAGCTAAAGTAGACCACATGTGCAAAACAAAACCACACAAAAATATATTCTGTTCAACATAACTACACAGATGACATGTTACTTAAACTTATTAAACCTATTTTAGGTGATTCTGTAAATATAGAGGAGTAATTGCTGAATTTTTTAATGAGTAAGAATGCCAGATTTAATGAGAAGCCTTAAAATGACTTATTAATATGTATAAATCCCTAAATTTAATTTATACATTTTTTTTTATTTCCACATATTGTATTTTACTTTGTTGTAGGTTTATATAGTTGAGAACTTTAAGTATTACAGTTGTAAAACAACGGCATCTATTGGTAGAAAATAATAATTACGTATATAACCTTTCACCTTCAACCTGCCAGTTTATAAACGAAACGAGGAAAAAATGGCAATTTTATACATATTAATAGCATTAGTTTCATTTAAAAAAATATATAAAAAAATAAAATTAAAGTAATTTCCACTCAGTTTATTAATCGTAGCTCGGTGACCTTTTCCCCGCCATGTTTTGTGAACCACGCATGCGCACCGAGAGACTGGAGCTTAAGGTCGATTAAAGGTTTTTTGACATTTCTATTCCAATTAATGGTCGAAAATGCCGGAGGATCACGACAAAGATGTGTATCCAGTGCCTCCCCGCAAGACTCCAGTGGTGGATCAAGTAACTACGTTGCCGAATCCCGCTTTAATACTGTCTAAGCTCTTCTACTACTCGGTGGATGTGCCAGTGACCACATTCAGAGGTGACGTGCATTTCAGACTGTTTACATCTTCTTATTCATCCAGTTTCACAAATATAGTAGCATTTGCAGTGTGAAAAGCACATTCTGGACATACATTTATGTATGTTATGGTGAACTTCTATCTATCTATCTATCTATCTATCTATCTATCTATCTATCTATCTATCTATCTATCTATCTATCTATCTATCTATCTATGTAGTTTATGGTTCAATTCTCACTGTATTAACTAGTTGCTTATTATCTTGCATTGCATATTACTACGATATCGGCTGTTTTTAGTACCTAAAAGCACATATTAATGCCTTATTCTGCAGGAACATATTCTACATCCCTTAATCCAACCCAATACCTAAATTTAGCAACTACCTTGCTAACTATTAACAAGCAGGAGTTTATTGAGCCAAATAGCTTAAAAACGGACATTAAAAAAAAGAAATAGGTTGGTTTTTTGGGTCCCCTGAAACCATGTAAAATGCGTCTCAATTTTAATTCTCATGAAACCATGATTTTCTTTCCCAAATTTTATGGAGGTCAAAGATCAAAATATCTCTAGACATCGTTAACATAACTGTGACAATCAATATCACATTTTGTTACAAATCACATCATAGGGTGTGTTCACACTTGGCATGTTTGGTTGGATTAAAACAAACTGGTGCATTTAATTTTAATAAGTGTGAACGCTGCCATCTGAACTCTGGCGCCACCAAATAAGTGCATCGAGACCGCTGAAAAGATGGGTTTCGCTCCGTTTCCAAACACTGAACAAATATGAACAACATGGACAAAAGATATCTAACCAAAAACAGAAAATGTCACAAGATGCGGCCCTAAAAAGGACAGAATGCTCAAGAATACCTATTTTTTCTTGTCATAGTCGTGATGTTGCCATCACGTATTCACTATTGGTGTCAAAACGTAAGCAGATCTTCATTTGTTTGTTTGACAAAGGGAGTCCTGCCGCAGTTTTGACTCCTTTACAAACACAGCATTGCTGCGTCATGAAGTAGTGAAGTAAACGCAATAAGCATACCAATCAGGTTGTGAACATATCCCTATGCCTTTAGATTCGGTGTTAAAATGCCACTGTGAACGCTGGACCAGGACTACATTTTCAGTTTTTCTGGTCCGGAACAAGTGAACCAAGCGAACCGAACTACAAGTGTGAACACACCCTAAAATCTACTTGGCTTCTTGATCCTTATTTTATTGTCCTCCTGTTTTTCTTTTTGTTCTACCAGGTATTATCGAAGGCATCCAGGGCGATAAGAAGTACCACTACTACCATCAGAAGTTTCGCCGTGTTCCTGAGTTAACTGAATGCCAGGAAGGAGATTATCTGTGCTATTATGAGGCCGAGATGCAGTGGAGGAGAGACTAGTATGTCCATCAAAAAAGTATTGTAGTACTAATTTTCATATCTCTATTTTTGCACACAATCCCTATCTTTTACTTTTAATTTTGTGTGCAGTAAGGTGGATCAAGAGATCGTGAAGGTGATCCAGGAGCGTGTTCGGGCCTGCCAGCAGCGCGAGGGTCCCAGTTACAAACAGAACTGTATTCCAGAACTGAAGCAGTTTGATCAAGTGTCCAAGGCCTTTCAGTCACGCTGTGAGTATTTAGTCAGGTAGTAATGTTAAATGCGCAATTAACAGTGGTCAATGTATAACACAATGGGACAAGCCCAGTTGTAATAGATGTTGTCTTAAAAACTAATTTTTACTTGACAAAGAAACCAAAGCTATGTTTATATGTTTATAGGAATTAGTATTCCGGCTGTTAACCTTCATTGTTTCTTCTAGACGGGGACCTCGGCGCGTACGCCAGCGGGCGAAAGTGTTTGATGAAACAGAAGGAGAGGATGATGGCAGAGACACAGAAGGCATAAACCTCCTGTCCTTCAGCTTTTCTATGTCCGTCTTTCTCTCACCTGTGTAACAAAGTGTAAAATAAAGTTTATTGGAAAGTGACTTCTGAGTAGCTGTTATTTAATAAAATCCTGCCAGTGTCAGAGTTACCCTTCAATTGGCCTTATGCCCAGCTGCACTCCTTGTTTCCTGTCTGCCATTATTGGACAAATTGATTAATTCAGGTGTGCCTGACCTCAGTAGTCACGGCAACAATAATCAGACACACCTGAATTAATCAAGTTTGGCCAATAATAGCAGACAGGAAACAAGGAGCTGGCTTAAGTTCATGAAGTAGTGCAGCTGTGCATAAGGCCAATTCAATATCAGTTGTGTTGTTGGCATTGTATAGACATTTCCTACATTTTAAAAATCAGATTAGTTTATTTCATATACTGTGTGTATTGGTGCTTATATGCCTTTTGCTGGATAGAGTCGGTATGAAACGGAGGTTGAAATAATCAGTGTTGGGGAGAACACGAATACGATTTACATAATCAGATTACTTTTTTAAAGTAGCCAGTAAAGTAACACATTGCTTTAAATTTACAACAAAATTTCAATGTGAGTTGTTTTGTTGAATAATTTGTTTTCCCATGTATCGACTGACAGCTTAAAGGAGTAGTTCACTTTTCAAAAAACTTTAAAAAATAAGTAAAATAATATACTCACCCCCATAAGTAAAATAATTTACTCACCCCCATGTCATCCAAGATGATTTTCTCCATATTATGGACTTCGATGGGAACCAAACGGTTCAAGGTCCAAAAGACAGTTTCAGTGCTAACTGTTCAAAGGGCTTTAAACGATTCCAGACAATAAGGGTGATTTATGAAGCGAAACAATCGCTCATTTAAAAAAAATAATAACAAAGTTTAAGTTTTATAAGCTCAAATTCTCGCCTTGCTCTATTCTGTGTGACTCTCCTGTTCGAACTTGTTCTTTTACTGTCTATGGGTTTTTCCCAGGCTAGCCATAAGTCATATCACAGTCAAATTTGCCAAGTTTTGATTTTAGATTGGGAGAAAAATCTGATTAATCATCTGTCCTGTCCACATCAATGGCTATATTTCAGCTACAATTCATACTTAAACTGTGAATATTGTTTTAGAAAATACCTAATCTGCAGTGAATAAATCTATTTGTATAATTAGAATGTAATTTTCATTGACATCGAAAAAAGCTATGTAATTACATAATTTTGTGATTTTAATGCATTACTTTACTCATTACAAAAGTAATCTACTTCTTCTTAGATCAAAACGTTGTCTGTTTGCATAATGAATGTTGCTTGTAATGCATTTATTTACTTGTAACATTAAAAAGTAATTTGATTACGTAATGCATGTTACTTGTAATGCCTTTCTTTACTCATAACAACAAAAAGTAATCTGATTACATAATGCACATTACTTGTAATCAATTACTTGTTAGTTCAAATAGCAATTAATTAGGTAATGCATGTTACTTGTAATAAATTACTTACATAGTAACATTAAAACAAACCGGATTATGTAATGCATGCTACTTATAACACGTTACTGTCATTTTAACATCAACATACCGTTAGATTTTCTCAGAAGAGGGCTATGCTAGACATGTGAATTCAGAATTCATCATGAACATAATCAGACTTATCAGCTAACACGGGTAAATTGACATTTTCTGGTTTACTGGAGGAGCATCTGAAGGTTGTGGAAGAGCACATACACTAAGTGCAACTTGTATTCAATTGCTTTTGCAATATTTTGGATTTATATAATTGTATTGATTAGTTTAAATACACATACATTGATTTTGATTATTGTATAATACATTATCTCTTCAATTTGAACCATTAATGCATGCTGTCCACCGAAGTGGGCATTAAACAATCTCTTCAAAAATGTAAAAAAAAAAAATCTAATCTTGTTTTTCATGCCCTAAGAGCATTAAAAACACACACAAAAAAAAACCCTGACTGAGGTTCCAATTCATGCATGAAAGTTAAAGCCAATAAAGGACGATTTCATTCAGCTGAGACACTTCAGATGCAGTTCACCATGGATTTGAGTTGCTTGAAATGACTTCTATGAGGAAAATACAGTAACGTGCAACATATGTAGCGCAAGCCTGTCATAAGCAATACAATTTTGTCTTTGGGACATGGCTTTTAATATTGAGACTTTTGTAATCAGGCTCTCAAATTATAAAAACTTTGATTAAGATTTGCCAATACATCAGCTTTCCATTACAAAGAATAGTCAATTTTCATATCGCTGCATCCCTATTTTAATCCACCTAAATTACCTGAGAAATGTAACTTGCCCACTTTGTTAGGACAGCTTTTGGTCTGCAGGTCGGAAACAATCCACAAACCTGTAGCAACTTTGTTGACAGCTATGACACAACTTTAATATCAAAGAACAGACTCAAAAAGACGTTTACTTTCTGGACTTTTATTTCAATCCATTGTACAAAATTTAGGAGGGTGCTGGAACAGCTGCCTGAGTCCTCTGAACAGAGACCCTGGTGTGAGTCTTGGCCAGATGATCAGTGAATTCCTGAAACAAAGGAGACACTTTAGTTTCAAACACGACGCATTTGTGAAAGAATAACGTCTGGAAACGCACGCATTACCTGGTAAGGAGACTTGGCAAACACAGTTTCCTTCCAGAGATCAGGGGTCAGGTAGCTGTAAGTCTTCGAGATTGCGTCGAAGGTGGCCTTGGCTGCAATGAGAGACAGATGTTTAACACTGAAATACCAACCATGGACAGTTGGACCTTGAAACGATTTTCAAACAAGCCCCTCACCAAAGTTGCCCAGAGTGGCGGTGCAGCCCCTGGCAGATGTGTAGCAGTCATCGATACCAGCCATCATCAGCAGTTTTTTGGGCACGGGAGCAGACACAATGCCGGTACCACGGGGAGCGGGAATGAGACGCACCAGGACTGAACCACAGCGACCAGTCACCTAACCAAATAGATATTCAGTCAATAAAAAAAAAAAATCTCTAAATCAAACCAAACCATATAAAACCCAACAACTTAAAGTCTCACCTTGCACGGCACTGTATGTGGTTTTCCGATCTTGTTACCCCAGTATCCTCTTCTGACGGGAATGATGGACAGTTTGGCCAGGATGATGGCTCCACGGATAGCTGTGGCTACCTCTTTGGAGCACTTCACTCCTAGACCAACGTGGCCATTGTAGTCACCAATAGCAACAAAGGCCTAAAGATTGAGAATGAGTGATTATGAACCAGCAGTAAGAAGTGAAGAACCAGACTATTAGTGAACACTCCAGGAGAAGCAAGTCACCTTAAACCTGGTGCGCTGACCAGCCCTGGTCTGTTTCTGGACAGGCATGATCTTCAGAACTTCATCTTTCAGTGCTGAGCCCAGGAAGAAGTCAATGATCTCAGACTCCTACAGGAGAGTAAAGAATTAAGTTTTGCAAAAAGCTAAGCATTTTGTGTCACTTAGTGGAGGTCTTTATAACTTAACTCATGAAGTT
Organism: Pimephales promelas; assembly: GCF_988280905.1. Classification (NCBI taxonomy): domain Eukaryota; kingdom Metazoa; phylum Chordata; class Actinopteri; order Cypriniformes; family Leuciscidae; genus Pimephales; species Pimephales promelas. The sequence goes on along the minus strand of NC_142771.1, from coordinate 14,841,477 downwards.
AAAGTAGCAACATCTCTTTTCATCCATATGATGTACATCAGGGTATAATAGATTGAAAAACACATGGTGGGATTGGGTCTACAAAATTACTTGTAATAAATATTTTAAAATATCGGTCCCTCCATTTAAAAGTCTGTTCACCCAAAACATTTAAAATCTTCATTAGTGTTACAAAGACTAACAAACCTTACAGATTTCGAACAATTTTCATTGTTGGGTAATCTGTCGTTATGATTGATAAAACATTACATGAGGCTTCTTTAAAAATAAATAAATAAGAAAAACACGTTCAGATGAATTGTTCACTTCAAGATCCATAAAAGGTTCGTAGAAAATAAAAACGGGAATTTGACTTGTCAATTTTAGTACCTTGATTGGCAGAGAATACAGATAGATTTCCTCCAGGGTCTTGATCTTCATATCCTTCACCAGACGACCAAGTTTGGTCACAGGAACCCACTATATGAAACAATTTCATTCTTCATAAGCATACAGAAACGGAATCTACAGATATACATAATTTACATATACTGGCATGAGGAATAAATACCATGCGGTACAGCGAAAATAAACAACCGAATAGTACAGAATGCATACATTTAAAAATACCTTTAGCAAAACATTTAAACATGCCAATTTATAACAGTCAAAGAGTAGGAGTAAGCCGACACTTGTTACCTCTTTATCCTCGGATTTGCCTCCCCGGGCACCGCGGCCTCTTCCACGGCCTCTGCCGCGACCACGACCGCGACCCCGGCCGCCAGCGCCGAAACCTCCGCGAAAACCTCCTCTACCACCGGCGTCGTCCGCCATTTGCTTAACACAATAAAAACATATACGTTAATTAGAATACAAGTGACGCTTAATGAAAGACACATGTCAAGAATAAATGCACATGCATTACAATCCATATGATCGCACATAAATAAGCCATTATATCTATAGTTCAGAACTCCGTAACTTATATGGAATTGTGTAATTAACAGGAATCATACTAAATGACTAGATACAACATTTATCCGCCATCTTGACACCATCTAATATTACTGCTCAAAATTGATTCATTCTGTTCAATTCACAAGACTAATTTTGCTATCGCATTGTAAGAAATCCGTACAGACATGTTTTATATACAAATGTAAAGTTTTTATTTTACGATTGCGAAGATAAAAGTAGATTCTGTTAAGCAGCGACGTGTACCCGTGTTGACTTACGTGATGTCTATTCAGGAAGAAGAAGGCCGCACGAGAGTTCGAGGCGTCTTTATTCAAGTGGAGTTCTCGCGAGATTTCGAGAGAGAGAAGAATCAGATCTGTGATGGATCTGTCAAGAGATGGTCGCTCGAGCGAATAGCATAATAGGCTAGCTACAAATAATGCTCTTAAAGATTATGAGAAATAAATATGTTATGAATTGGATTGTATTTTTTTTTTTGGAAAAAGTAAGCAGAACATAAAATCCTGATTTGTGCAAACCGTATTGTGCACATTATCTTCAGAATTCTCCACTTATAACAGGCTACATAACACTTTCCAGTTTTTCCCAAGGTTTGTTTGCCAGGTTTTATAGCCTATATCATTTTATACATAATAAACATGGTGAAAATGTAATTTTGTCTGGTTGTTGTGTATTTTCTCATTTATTGCGTGATAAAAAATATACACACAGTAAAAACCTTTAACTCCAATGCCAACCAAATAAAACATGAATATTAAGAGTAGTGCATATTTAATTAGATAATGCCTCATTTGCAAATTTAAACAACATTCCAGAAAACTTGAAATATAAATGTTTTTATTACTTAAATTTACTCAATTCGCCTGTCTTGCTTAGTCACTTTAGTATAGCCTACAATAAAACAGTTCACAGTGTAATTGACATAGCAAGAGAGCTCACATTAAATGCAAAACATAAGGAAGGCCATCAAAACATCACAATTCGGGGCCTCCCAAAATGGTAGCTTGCAGGTTTGTAGGAAGCTGCATGTTTTAGATCAGGATCAGCAGGACATGCAGGGATTAGGGCATTTGTTTTCTTTTTCTTTTACTCATCAAGATTTTGGTAAATATCTTCACAATGGTTCATATTTTGAAGACCTTTAGACTGTGGGGAAGAATGAAAATAAATGTTAGGCTTAAACAAGACGTTTTTTTTACAGTAATATGACAGCAATTTCAGTCTTAAAAATCCACAAGAAGAGTGTTAGCTACAAATTAATATTAATTTGCTAAAAAATAAATAAATACACATTTGTGTTGTAAAAGAATAGTCTGAAGTGAAAACCTTGTCTTGGGAAACTTTGTAGCGTGCCTGAAATTTGTCACCACTTAAGTTCCTCTTGCACAGTTCTTGCACCACTCCACTGAAAATCACTTGGCTAGCAGAGTCCTCCTGAAAACATCCACACTTTTGTCAATAACATACTGTACGTATACGCTATACTGTTCAAAAGTTTGGGGTTGGTAAGATATCTTTTTTTATGCATGGTTTCCACAAAAATATGAAGCAGCCCAACTTGTTTAATGTTTCTTGAGCATTGATTTCTGTAGGATCATGTGACACTATAAGACTGAATGGGTCTTGGATGGCCGAATTAGCAAATAGCTAAAGTGAACAGACTTGAAAGGGACTTTGTTTTATTTGATCAAATAAATACAGCCTTGGTGAGCATAAGAGACATCTTTCAAAAACAAAAAACAAAAATATATATATATTTTAGCCCCCAAAATTTTAAGTTGTGGTGTACATGTTGCTATTGTGTAGAAATAGGGTGAAACAATACCTTTTTATTAGTTTTACTCCATCTTCTTTTAACAACAGAGTTGAATTGTCCAGTCTATCGATTAAAAAAACAAAAACATTCTAATTATTTAAATTGCATTAAACATCCTGAAAAAGTACATTGAGAATGTAGTAAAATTCATTAAAATGCTTGGTCAACAGCATAATAACTGCATTACTTTTAAAACGTACTGTAACTTTAAATTTGTACCTTAATGGAGATGAGGATGCCCAGGACGAGGAGGCTGTAGACACTCAGCAGGACAAGCAGGGTCAAAAGCAGTGTTTGAGGGAAGTTTAAGCCCCTCTCTGCATACAAAACAAGAATGATATGTGAAACACAACACTGTAAAAAATAAAACCGTAATTTTTACGGTAAAAAAACGGCAGCTGTGGTTGCTAGAACTTTACCATCAAAAATACGGTAGCGACGTTATTGGTTTTACAGACTTAACTTAAAATTTACAGTAATAAACCATATTTTATTTTCTGATATAATGGTAATTTACCAACCTATTGAAGTATTGATATCTATTTTGTACCATTATACCACTGACAAACAACAATCATCACAAACAGAGATGAGAGCCACTAATACTCAATTAATTAATACGCCATTATACTCATATAAAGAAGCTGCTCATCATGGTAACACACATGAAATTAAAAAAAATGCAATAAACCATTAATTCAACAACATCAAATGTAACATAAAACCTAATGTACATAACTGATTAGGAAAACAAACAAACAAGAAAACTATGAGGAACCATATTTCAACAAAAATTCATAAAATGTGAAGTGTCACACAGGGAATTGTCAATTTATGGTTTTTAAACTGTAAAAATACAATGAGTTGTTCTTTTTCACTTTCAAAAACTGTAAATTTAACGGTATTTTACAGTAAAATTACATCAAATGTACCCTGAGATCTAGTTATTTAGTTATTCACTTGTATATAGTACGGAAACTTTCTGTTAACCAATTAACAGTTTTTTACCATTAAAATTACGATTATTTTTTACAGTGAAGGGTCTGAATCTGATGGGGTCGTGCTAGATCCTCTAGTGCTTACCTGACACTTTCAAAGTGGTTCCCTGTCCGATTGCCTGCGCCCCACTGTGAGTCACTTCCAGCAGAGCTGCTGCACAGTAATACACCCCACAGTCAGCTTTTGACAAAGAGCTGATTTTCAGATCATGATGCTCCAGTTTGTACTTTAGTTGCTGGTTTGACAAATCAATCTGGTAGTGAAAGTCTTTCCGGAACACATACCAAGAGATTTCAAGTGTGAGTTGTTTGAGTTGAGGTGTGAGTTGACAGCTGGATATATTGACAGAGCAGGGAATGGAGACAGAATGTCGCTCTTTTCTTCTCATGAGCGTCTTTGGCTGTTGGACATCTATACATCCTCTAACTGTAGAAATTCAGAATATCGTTTTATTAAACTGAATACAATTAATCGCTGATAGTTCATGTTATCAATATTTCAAGTAGCCCAACTAATCAAGTTTTTTTTATCGGCATCAATGGTTCACCTTTAACAGGGAACTTGCATTATTTTTTCGAGTCGAGAAAAGTCCATTACTAAAAGGTTCTTCACACAAAGAAAAAAAAGGTTATTTTAATAAAAGGATTCTTTGGTGAACCCAAAATGGAATCACGGCTTCTATGGCATCACTGTGAAAACCTCTTTTGGAACTTTTCTTTTTAAGAGCGTACGTACATATCATTGATAAATTCAATCTCTGCTCACCTAATCTCAAAACAAGAATTGCAGTGGTGAAGAGGAAACCAAAGTTCATGTTGATGTTCACAGTTGTTTGTGGCTCCTGTATCTCTGTGATTGTTTTTCAATTAGTCATCGGAACAAAGGTCTCACGCCTAACTGAGAAATAAAACCAGAAATGACTTGTAGAAATGAGAAGTAACAGACCCAACCCATCAGTTCTTCCTTCCTTGCGTAAGACTTCTTGTGACAGCTAAGTGACAGCTTATTGTCACGTTCTGTTGAGTTTGAACTTTTACCCCCAGTTTCACAGACAAGGCAAAGTCTAGTCCCGGACTAAAATGCATGTTTGAGCTGTTTTAACCGAAGCAATTGACATACCTTAAAATATGTCACTGCCATTGTTGTGTCTCACCACTAATGTTTTTTCTATAAGGCATGTTTGAACTATGCTAATCTTGGCTTTAATAAGCCCTGTCTGTGAAACCGGGAATTAGGCCTTAAGGCCTATATAGTTCAGACTAGCCTTTGTTTCCCCAGGCAGCCTGGACACCATGAACCAAATCTTCACCTGAGATAGGGAACCAATCACAGAATGGGGAGGGAGCGGCAAGACGATGATGACATACATGCGACACACCGAAGCAGTTACTTTGTATCTATGGATCCATCTTGGCAGCGGACACGAAGTTACCTTTTGATACAGCCTTTGTGTATACATAAATCTCCTAAATCTCTGACCCATCGTCTTCTTCCTCCTCTAATTTTCTGTCGCTCTACATGACAATGACAATTTATTTGTATAGCACTATTAAAACAACAGCTGTTGACCAATGTGCTTTCCGACTCACAAAAGGGACATGGTTGTGGGAAAAATATGGGATGGGAGGAACATTATTTCTCTCACAGATATAGGCTATTTGCGTTAGCATACACAAATCTGTTGTGAGTTGATTTTTATCAACAGGATATAAGTAGGAAACAGCAGATAATTGTACATAATCATTTGTGTATCCCAAAACATTTGCAACTTGTTCAAAGAAATGAGAAACTCCTTTTATGCTGTGCAGAAGTGACACAATGATGTGAAGATTTAACGGGTAGTTTTGAGAATTTCCATTCTGATCTGAGAAATGTAACAAAGCGACTGAGAAAAACTGTAATAATCATAGGCAAACTAATTTTTGGAGGCTGGGGCGTGGTTAGGGTTCGTGGAGCTCGCGGCCGCATCAACTACTACTCCCAGCATTCATTGCGATTTCGCTGTTGGCCACGTCACGTCCACCGGCCACGTCGCCCCTCATTCGCCATATTTCGTGGAGGAATGCTCTGCTGGAGATCGGCACTCAGCCGGTTCGCAATTACTTCACTCACCCTGAGCTTTCTTTAACGCAACTAAAACAGCCAGAGAGGTAAAATCATCATGAATATCTTTAGGCTGACTGGAGACCTGTCTCATCTAGCTGCCATCATCATCCTGCTGCTCAAGATATGGAAGACCAGGTCCTGCGCAGGTGAGCTAAACTCACACGAAATATACTTTTCTCATTCATTTCATACATTATACGCGTGTTTATCAAAGATAGGGAAGACTTTAAACTAGGTTGATCTGTCCGGAAAAGTCTTTGTGATTTAACGTTAATATTAATGCATGAAGCACGAAATAAAATAATTTGTGTAACGTTATAGCTTGCAAGCTAATGGTTTAGCTTGACTTGAAAGCAACTGGTCTAGAATTCTTTTTGTTGAATTAAATTTCAGTTTGTGTTTGAATGGTCAAATCTATATGTATTTAATATGCTGTGACTCAAATCTTTGCTTATATATATTTGAAGTATAGGCTAAACGACAGCCTTGTGCTCAATAAAGTGGCTAAATTAGCTGAACTTAAGGCCTAAGTTATAATTACTTTGCTGTTTAATATTAGATTACTTGGTCTATATATATATACACACACACACACACACACACACACGTTTATTTATACATGTGCCGTTTTACCATGTAGAGGACAAGTTGCATCTTCATATCTTGAATTGTGAGAGTCAAATAAGTGCATTTTTATATAGCTGGAGGGCGAAATTAAAATGCATGACTTCATTTATTTTCCTTACATTCCTGAAGTGCATTGCATTCCGTGACGTGGCAGTGCATATTGTGTTGTGTGGGGTTTGCAAGGATGGGTCACCTGGGTAGTCTAGATACATGGTGGTCTTTTGGTCCTTAGCGAGCCTAGATGCAACCCTTTGGAAGTGTTTATGAGCGCTGTTGTGTGCACTTATTTGTTGTTTAAGTAGTTGTCTGAGTGTAAGTGTTTCAATCCCTAGGTATCTCTGGGAAGAGCCAGATACTCTTCGCCTTGGTGTTCACCACGCGATACCTGGATCTCCTGACATCCTTCATTTCTCTTTACAACTCTTGCATGAAGGTAAATGCATAGAGCGAACTTTTACATGCACACATCAATACATTCATACATCCAAGTAAATGGTTGAGTTTGTTTATATGTGCACTGTTAATCAGTTGAGTGCTTCTGTTCTGTTAAAACAGATCATCTACGTTGGCTGTGCCTATGCCACTGTCTACCTGATCTATGCAAAATTCAGGGCAACCTATGATGGAAACCATGACACTTTCAGAGTGGAGTTTCTAGTGGTTCCAGTGGGAGGCCTCGCCTTCCTGGTCAACCACGACTTCTCTCCATTGGAGGTGATTATTAGACTCTTCACTGCACATGTGCAAATAATGAGGAACCCATCATTATCATGCAATCACAATAATTAAAGAGTAAGACTAGTCTAACCCCCCCAAACACACTCAGTGTCTGTATATGCAATTCATAATCCAAGACTACTTGATCTATATCCCATCCTAAATGCGGCTAAAACAGGGCAAATATATGCAATTATGATATTTGCATTATGATAATTGTATATTCAACTTAAAGAGGACCTATTATCTATTATCATTTTTAAGATATGCTAAATAAGTCTCTAATGTCCCCAGAGTGTATATATGAATATATGAAATTTTAGTTTAAAATGTCCCACAAATAATTTTTTTAGCATGTTAAAATTGCCCCTATTTGGTGGTGAGCAAAAATGTGCCTTATGGTGTGTCCCTTCAAATGCAAATGAGCTGCTGCTCCCCGCCCCCTTTCAAGGAGAGGGCGGAGCTTTAAGAGCACTATGGCAACAAAACAGGACAATCTCACACGTTGAAACTGTCAGCAGTGTTTAGCCACAAAGCCAGAGAATATATGCTGCATGGAGAGGTATGGTTTAGTTTAATTACAGTCATAAATTATGCTGTCATCTTGCTTTTATCTACTATTAATACAATCTTGTTATAGCGGACCCCAACTGAATGATGGCCAAAAATGTATTGAGTTTTCTGAAGTTTATTTTACATCACATAAAGGTCTGTTTTCGCTCCAGAAAGTCACTTTAAGAGCCGAATAAAACAGTAGTGCGCATTAAAGGCTTATCCATAAACTCGCTCTCTCCTTCATTATCATCAACATACACAATTACACAAAAGCACTTGTTACAACTAACAGTAAACGCATTTATGCAGACCTTTTCAGTGGGTGCTTATTAACTTATGCAATGTTAGCCATTATAGACATATGTATTCACATCAACTGATTGTATTTTCCTCAAATAATAATTTTCCCCTTAATTTCCTCAAATAATATATGTATTATATATGTATATATAACAAAATAATTACTTGAAATAAGATAAATATCGAAATAAAAGCAAATTATAAACATTAAAGGCGCATTGTGTAATATTTAGGAGGATCTCTTGACAGAAATGTTATATCATATACATAACTGTTTTTAGTGGTGTATAAAGACCTTACATATTAAGCCGTTTTTTTTTTAATTACGTCAGAATGAGCCATTTCTATCTACGTACACCGCGGGTCACCTTACATTGACATGTTTCTACAATGGCCCTAAACGGACAAATGCGTTTCTTCCCTATGTTGGTCTTCGTGTAAAGAAGCAAGCTAAAGTCAGCGAATAAAACACAGACACAATGATGAACAAGTAACAATAACATTGTTTTACTGAATAATTAAGTAAACTTAATTTCTTAATTAAATCTTTAATCTTTGGAAAGAAACCTCATTGCTTAACTGGGTACTCTGCTGTCTCAGACAACGACATCTTTTCCTATCAGCCACCGTAACTTCTGTTGGTTGAAATTTGCAACCTCACCACTAGATACTGTTAAAAATTACACACAGCACCTTTAAGTTATCAATACAGTATATTACAAATAATTTAAAGGGTTTTTTTCAGCTGCCTTAAGGATTAAATGAAAGTTTTTCCAAGTTTCGTGGCGTTTAGAAATGTAAAGAAATCTAAAAGATTTTGTAAATAAAACTTACCGGTGCTCAACATATCTTCTTGACAGATTCTGTGGACCTTTTCCATCTACTTGGAGTCGGTGGCCATCCTGCCTCAGCTCTTTATGATCAGCAAGACGGGCGAGGCGGAGACCATCACTACTCACTATCTGTTCTGTCTGGGGGTGTATCGCGCCCTCTACCTCTTCAACTGGATCTGGAGGTTCTACTTCGAGGGCTTCTTTGACATGATTGCCATCGTGGCTGGGGTCGTCCAGACTATACTCTATTGTGACTTCTTCTACCTTTACGTCACAAAAGGTCAGTGTGTATGTACTTATGTTGGAGCCTTGGGTGTGAAATGACATTATGTTTGGGTGGACGTTAAAGTTCGGATGAAATCAGCTTTCTTTATACATGTTGTTGATACTATTCCAAAAAAAAAGAAAAAACGCATTGTTTTCCCAACTTGTTTTACTCAAAAATACAATTATGTAAGTAAGATGGGTTGTGTTAGTGTGGTAAATTTTATGATTTTTCTCTTTAATTCAAAATTGAAAACATCTAAACTACAGTTAACCTTTGATTTTAATGATTTCTCTTGTCATTTCAGATCCACTTTATTTTAAGGTGTTTGTTATTAGTGTTATTATACATTTAATTACTGCATAATATTAATTAACTACATGTACTTGCAATAGGGTGCATTGGTGCCGTCCCCCTTTTCAGCTGTGCTGGTTTCGAAAGCTTTTTTCCCATTTATTTCATCCATAGGGATTTAAAAAAATTCTTAAAGCGGTATAAGGCATGTACCAAGTCATTTAGCTACAAGGTGACAAAAATGCAAATGTACAAGACTGTGTGCTTCACGGCTTTAGTGAGGGAAAGAACTACAATCCCATGAAGCATTGCAAACGGCACAATCAAATGAAAAACAATGGAGAAATATAAAACTACTTATTTAATATTATGAGGTTTTTTTTGCAAAATATGCATATATTTTCACACGCGCATATATATTTACACACACAAACCTTTCAGCATTTGAGTGTGTAGGGCGATCGACTTGATTACATTATTTGCAGTGCTTCCTGGGAGTAGGCAGAGCTAACTTCGACTCTCTGATTGGTGTAATTTTCTGTACAGCATCATGGGTAATGTAGTTTTTCACCTCGATTCCGCCTTAAACATGATTATTTTAAGACTAAGATGAAATAATGTGGGCTGACCGCTTCAACAGAAGCAAAGTTATCGTTCAAAATCAATTTCTCTATGGAGACAATTTTTACTTGCGGAACCCGGCTGTATAGGGCACTAAAGTTTTAGGATTAGATTAGTTGTCTGTAATTATGCATAATTTAGATATTACTATAATAACTACATGTATCGTGTAACAAGGACACAGTAAAATAGCCTTTTATTGACAGGTAATTAATTAATGCATGTATTAATTACAGTTTGGCTTTTGTTTGTAGATTTTGTCTTGTTTTAGGATGAAAAGCCCTTTTTTGTGCCTTCTATTTCTTCTCTGAAATCTTATTTTTCTTCGTCGCAGTGCTGAAAGGAAAGAAGCTGAGTCTACCAGCCTAAGTGCCAAAGAACAGAGAGCTGTGTCTCCGTCAGACTTATAGAGGGGCACAAGCCAATGACGCCACCGCAAGATGCCCAAGACAAAGAACACACAACGCCAGTTCAGTCACTGATTTATTTCTCTCCGCCTGGACACCAACCACCCCCTTACAGAAACGAGGACGTTTTCTTCTGTCTTTAGCATCTTGCAATACTTTTTTATTGCTATTAAAAAGAAAAAGAAGAAAAAAACTTTTCTATAATGCAAGGTGTATTGAAATATTGAATATTGAACAGTCCATTGTACACACTAAATGAGTCATTGTAAATTTGTCCATGATCGGAAATGGTTCCCGGAGTGTCAAATAAGTTCTTTCCTGATTTAAGAGGGAAAATGAAATATGTGTCCAACAATTCAAGTTATTATATCTCATTCTTTTTTTTATTTCTTCTCCCCCACAGTGTGCATGTGGTAAAATCACACATTACTTAAATTAGAGGTTTAGCCACCACTGAAAATTGAGATTTCATCTTTTCACATAAATGCCTTATTCGTCTTTAAGTTCATGTACATAAGCATTTGTGCTGATGGCCCCAGTAGCAACGAGTCAACTGTAAATAAGATAATGTTTCGTATTTAATTCGGCGCAATTCTCCTTGTGTGACCCATATCATTTTATTTAGGATGTCAATGGTTATCAATGATATGTGATGTTAAAGCAAGGTTGTTTAAATATTCAGTTATTTCCTGCAAACATCAGCTTGTTGAAATGCATTAATTTATGGTTAGACCGTTAAATCTAGTGGTGTGGATACTGTCAAAGCACATATTGGAGTGAATACAAGTTTTGTTGCTTAGGTTTTCTCGTTTCTTTGTTCAACATCCCCAATGTTTCCCCCTCTCTCATCATTCCTTTAGGGTTTACAGTTATTTTTCTTTTTTAGTTTTTACATGTCTCCAATAAATATTTTAAGGGACATGATTTTGTGTGTTATTCCTTGGTGGTTTTTAAAGTCAGTTCAGTTGTCTAATTTCTGTTGACAATTTTACTTGGTATATTCCACTGTTTTAGAGTAATTATAGTACAAAACTAAAGGATTAGTTCTTTTGCTGATAATTAATTACTCACCCCATGCAAGATATAAGCTAATGCTAATTGAAGCATATATATTTAAACAACAAATACAGTTAATTAACCCTAACCTCCTGAAACCTCCCAAATACAACATACACGCAAACATGTATTTAATTATTAATTCTGTTTACCAAAAGAAGTCAACATTTAATAGATCAAATTCAATTTATTAGTGCTGTTAGTATATTTTTCACATTTGATTAGACAGATCTGTGGCTAAAAAACATGTGCCATTCCAATTATTTGTCACAATGGTTGCTGCAAATCGCAGATTATGATATTACAGTTTAAATTATGGCAGTATTAAATTATATGTTCAAATTTAGAACACTTCATATTTATTCTTACAGAGAGTGATTGATTTAGTTTGCCCCTAACCTTAATTAATGCATTAACTGTCAAACTTGTACTTACATGTTTAAAGCTGCTGTTAGTCATGCATGAATCAGTATGACTCCTGTTGTAGTTGGGTTGCTCTTCCTTGGTTCATGATTAGTTCCTATATTCATGAGTTAACGTTGAAGTAACTTTTAATTCAGGTATTGATTATTCACAAACTATTATTTTAAAGTGTTACCAAACATAAAAATTAAACATTTTAAACGGTTAAGATTTTAAACCAACGGGTTGGGTTTGTCCATATTTGACCCAAACATGGATTAAAGGCTTTCTTTTACTATCTATGATCAGCAAGCCAGTATTTTTTTCTGATCGCGACTAGGCTATACAGTTTTTAATGAATTTATTAAAAATCTTTCATATTGCCATCTTTTTTTTCAAGTTATGATTAAGACACTATGATTATACACTAAAGTATAAATTATAGTATATAAATTAAAAAATTATAAAAATATATAAAAAATGATTTGTGTATAAATTATTAAAACTTTATGTATAGATTATAGTGTCTACATTTAAGACACTATAATAATCTAATTATGGGAAATGACCATGCTCAGTTGATAAACCGATTCATTCTGATATGGAAATGATGTGATTTTAAAAACTAACAGTAAGTAATGTTTTTTTATTTTATTTATTTTTTATTACTTAAACAAAACAATATTACAAGATACACTTTAGAGCCAAGGGAGCAATGACCACACATTTACATAAAATAAATAAATAAATAAAAATATCACAAAAAATGTACAGTCTTGTTTGCTTTTGCATCACTAGATTGAATAGCAGAAAAATAATTTTCTAATTTTACAAGGAATACAAGGGGCTTTTTTTTCTTTTTCTTTTTTGTTTTTTTTTTAGAAAACTTACACTTATGGATGTGAAATTTGACTAATAAAATTAACTGCTTAATTACAAAATCCTCCACACTGTTATCATACTTTAAATATCCAAAAATTACATTTTCAAAATGCAAAACTAAATTAAAAAGTACCTTATCCTTAATAAACAGACACCTCATACCATAATCTTTTCACATGCCTACAATGCCAGAAAATATGGGGAACGGCAGGTAATGTAAAGGGACAGGTTTTTATTTATTTATTTATTTTTGGGACAGGTTTTTATTATTAATTACGATATGTGGAGCGTGACGTCACTGCGCGACTGTCTGGTCAACAACTGAACTCGTCTGTTGTCGGTCGACCGCGGGAAAATATTCCACGTAATACATCGGCCGGTTAGTTCCAGGGAGGGAGGGACTCTGGACTGACTTACGTGGGATCCTTCCTTGTGGCTCTGTGTGTCGGAGAATATAACGGGAATATATATCCGCATCTGTTCTCAAAATATCTCAGGGCACGGTGGGTGGAATAGCGGCGGTTTAAATCTAGGACATTCACAGAAGAGGAAGGAAAATGGAGTTGGATGACGGAGTTGTGTACCAGGACGACCCGGGGACATCGGCGATCATGTCGGAGAGAGTCTCGGGCCTCGCCAACTCCATCTACCGCGAATTCGAGAGGCTTATTCGCAAATACGACGAGGACGTGGTGAAAGAGCTGATGCCGCTGGTCGTGGCGGTGCTGGAGAACCTCGACACCGTGTTCGCCGAGAACCAGGAGCATGAAGTGGAGCTGGAGCTCCTGAAGGAGGACAACGAGCAGCTGATCACACAGTACGAGCGCGAGAAAGCGCTGAGGAAACACGCAGAGGAGGTGAGTGAGTGAAGGAGATCCATCAGGGTTGACATCAGCAGGGAAAACGGGAGCTTGGCATCTTTGTTTTGTTGCAGCATCACAGCAGCTGCACGTGCACGAGCGGCTTTGTCATGTCATCATCATGCCTTGTTTACTTGCCAGTGCCCTTCGACGACGAGTCGGTCTTGGGCCTCAAGAAATCAATCAATAAAAAGCAATATTATCAATGCATGTTTGTTTTAACATGCATCACTGTGTCCTTGTCCTGGCTGATGGTGGGGACTTTAATGTACAAGCTTAGATGGCACCACAATGTTGTTTGCATTCTTATAAGTAAAGGCCAGAGATGGAAAACAACAAAAAATCTATGCATAAAACAAACAACAGACAGCAGAGATGCTGAGATGCTTGCCTCAGTGACGTATTTGAGAGAGGGGCAAGTTGTCACAATGGCTAGCTGTAACTTTAAGGTTTTTAAATCACATTTATACATTTAGCAGACACTTATCCAAAGCGACTTACAAAATAGGAACGAAAAGCAATTTGTCAAAGAGACAAGAATATGGGTAATACACAATACTATTTTTTTTAGACAAATATAATAGATTAGGACAAGCTTTGAGTCAAAAGTTCAATTGTTTTCTTTAGAAGTGGTCTTTGTTCAAAATATTCAAAATGCTATGTCAAGTTAGGCAAGTTGTCATGTGTTATATAGGTTATACATTTTTTTCCTTTCAATTCTTTTAATATTTAAATTTCAGCTAATAAGCTTATTTTAGGTTATTTAATTACAGTTTTCATTGTGACAACATGATGTCAGGTGTTTTTTCTTACATTTTCTGGGCAGTAATGGTTGGAAAATGTTTAATAGCTTTTGTTTTGTAACAAAAACTTAAACCCCCGGTTCCACAGACAAGGCTTAAGCTATAGTCTCAGACTAAAAAGGTGTTTTTCAACTGATGCAACTTGTACTTTTTGTACAAATCTTAAAATATGTCACTGCCATTATTTCGTTTTTGTTTATAAGGCACGTTTATAAAAGCTACTTAAATTGAGGCCTAAATTCTATTCCTGGCTTAATCTAATCTAATCTTTTTTAGAATGGATGATATAATATATGTCAAAATGTAATCTTATACCCTGAGTCAAAATTTTGCCAGCTATTCCAATTTAAAGGAACACTCCGACTTTTTGGGACTTTAGCCTATTCACCTTACCCCCCAGAGTTAGATAAGTCCATACATACCTTTTTCATCTCCGTGCGTGCTATAAGTCTGTTTGACGCACCCACCGCTAGCCTAGCTTAGCACAAAGACTCGATGTGACTGGTTGCAGCTTTCATACTGATCCAAATGAGTGGCAAAATAACGCAAACGTTTTCCTATTTACATGTTGTGATTTGTATAGTCACATAATGTACAAATAACAAAGTCAAATGAGACACAGACATCTTTTAACCGTATAAAACCTGGGAACTATTCTCTGAAGGCGAAGCACTGCTACTTTGACGGTGTAATAACCGCATCACCGGAGACACGCCGTGGTGAGGAGCGGAGAGTTCGCTCGGTGTTTGGGTAATAGAGTCAGCAATTTATAAATAGTAAAAGCGTAGTTTAGAGTCATGGGTTTTCGCTCTATTGTAAATAGCTGCGACTGTAAACAGGGGAGGTAATACCATGTTTCACAGAATTCCAACTAAAAACGCTGACTGGATGAAGAAATGGCTAACTTACTCTGGATATTTATCCAAACACACCTAAGATTATCAAGGGACATTACGTTTGCTCGGTACATTTCAATGAGGACGACTATTTTGAAAAAATGGAATTTGCCACACGGACCATAATGTGCTGAAGGATACGGCCATCCCATCGATAGCACAGAGGACAAGTGGATCACCTGCGGCTGAGGTAAGTGTTCCGTTATGTTTTTAGATGATCTACTGTAACAGTGCCTTTAGCCAGATCTAATGTAACGTAACGTTAGTGACACTATTATATGATTAGGGTATGAATATGTTTTTTATCTTGATGCGGTGCGGACGCGCTTGGGAAAAAAAAACGAGCGCATTCAACGCGTTGAACTTGCACCCTGCGCGCGGCGCGCCTAGTAGCCTAAATTTGAAATAACCATGGAAATAACGAACTTGAGCGTGCAAAAGGGTACGATAGGCTGTGAGTTCATTGTGCAAAAACAATTTGTGCTATTACTTTCCCTTTATTCTATCCTATAGTAATGCAATACTGTATATTATATAGGCAAATGTATTTACTGTTGAATACATTTGGTTCAGCTAATAAATTGCATTTAAAATATATTGATTCCTGTAATAATAATTATTTATTCATGTGATATTTATAAATCTGGGTGCGTTTTTGGTTGGAAATCAATGAAACATGGTACTGTATTACCTGGTCTCCCCTGTTTATTGTCACAGCTCATACAATAAAGCAAACACCCATGATAAACCTTGCTTTTCTATCTAACGTTAGTAATTGCTGACTCTTTATTCCAACGCTGAGCGAAGCGAACTCTCTGCTCCTCGTCACGGTGCGTCTCAGGTGATTGTTATCACTCTGCCCAAGTAGCAGTGCTTCCCCTTCAGAAAATATAGTATTTATACGGTCAAAAGATGTCTGTGTCTCATATGGCCTTGATATTTGCACACTCTGTGACTATACAAACCACAACATGTAAATAGGAAAACGTTTGCGTTATTTTGTCACTCATTTGGATTAGTATGAAAGCTGCAACCATTCACATCCAGTCTTTGTGCTAAGCTAGGCTAGCGGTGGGTGCGTCAAACAGACTTATAGCACGCACGGAGATGAAAAAGGTATGTATGGACTTATCTAACTCTGGGGGGTAAGGTAAATAGGCTAAAGTCCCAAAAAGTCGGAGTGTTCCTTTAAGTCTCCCATATGTTTCTGCATTTTGATGCAACAGTCTGTCGAGATGCATGGAAACAACTATTTTTTAGACTTTTCCCACATTAAACCTTGGATGTGTTCTTTGTGTTAAATTATGTTATGACATTCATAGTTGATTGTAAATTATTTGATATGACTGTAATCTGTTTTGGATATAAGATTACTCTGCATTGTACAGGTATCAACGTGTGTGTAAGCATGACTTTGGACAGATTAAGGCTGCTCAATGGCTTTATGTGTTTCTGAGACAGTGACAGTTAACTGGGATTATGAGCAATATGCCTGGTACATTCTCCAACCAAAACACAAATAAGCCATGAGCTGCATTAATCCCTGTGTGAACTGATTCGGGATCTAGGATACATCCTATTATGGCAGACTGGTTTCACTTCCAGAAGAGTGACATAAGGTTGTTGTGATCAATATTCACTGGTGAAAATTGATCTTTTACTCACCTTTCTTCTCAGTGAAATACTAGAGAAACTTTTAAGACTATTTAGGATAATATGGTTTAGGTTTCAGGCCTAATGTGTTAATTTTCATACGGTTTGATATTTTCTTACTGAAAAATAGTAGCCGTGTTCATAATCCAGTGATCCAGTTAGAATTTTTTGTTGTAGTCATTTTTTAAAACATTAAAATTTTTACAGATTTTTATTTCAGTTTGAATTATTTTAGTATTTCTTTGTACACTTAATTTTCATTTACATTTTTTCTATTTTTTATCAAATAATATTTTATCAAATTTTATTTAATATTTTTTTTATTATCAAATATTCATATTTTAGTTAATTTAAGCTTTTATTTTCGATTACCGAAAATGCTTTAGTTTTAATTAATGATAACAACAGTGTCAATCATGCCTGCAAATTGAATATGAAACCAAAGTTTAAACTATACTTACTCTTACGGTTTTCACAGACAAGGCTTATGCTAGTCCTGGACTAAAATGCATATTTGAGCTGTTTTAACTGAATCAACTTGCACTGACAATGCACTAAATTATGTCAGTGCCATTGTTTTGTCTCAAGTTTTATCCAAGGCACGTTTATAAAAGTCACTTAAGGTCTAATCCTGGTTTATTCGAAGCCCTGTCTGCTAAACTGGGCCACTATACACTAGACTTCTCGGATGAGCCAAAACATTATGATATGAACAGAACACCTGCCTAATATGTTCACATTTACATTTACATTTATTCATTTATCGGACACTTTTATCCAAAGCGACTTACAATTGCTATATAGTATGTCAGAGGTCGCACGCCTCTGGAGCAACTAAGGGTTAAGTGTCTTGCTCAGGGACACATTGGTGTCTCACAGTGGATTCGAACCTGTGTCTCTCACTCCAAAGGCATGTGTTTCATCCACTGCGCCATCTCCACCCCATAATATGTTGTTGGTCCTCCGTTTGCTGCCAAAATAGTGCTGACTGCAGGTCGCAAAATCGATCAAACTTGTTGGTCCCGCACATCTTACAGATGCTCACTGGAATTGGGATCTGGAGAATTTGAAGGCCAGGGCAACATCTTGAACTCTTCATCATGCTCATTATCCTGCGGAAAGAGCCACTTCCACCAAGGAACACCAGTGTCACCTGGTCTGCTACAATTTTTAGGTATTTGACGCGCGTCAAATTTGCGTCCACATGAAGGGCCTAGTTTCCTAGCAGAACGTTGTCCAGAGCGTCACACTCCCTCGACCGCCGTCGTCCGTCCCGAGGTAAACGCTGCACACGTACCAGACTAAACTGGATTTGCTGAGACCGTCCTCGTGATGTAAAAGAAAACAGGACTCATCGGACCAGGTGAACCTCTTCCACTGCTTTAAGGTCCGGTTCAGACGCATGCATAAAACACTTGCCCATTGTAGGCACTTTCGCCGGTGGACAGGGGTCATCATCTCTCTGACTGGTCAGTGGCTACGCTGCCCCATACGCAGCAGAGTGTGATGTAACACATTCCTCCCTCGCCTTTTCAGAGATACTCTGGCCGGGACGCCTTGCCATAACAATTTTGCCTGTGTTAAAATCAGTCGCTCAGATCTTTATTCCTGCTCATTTCTCCTGCATCCAATACGTTGCTCTCTATCTAATCCACCCAGATCTTAATATGTGTCCTTGTTAGAAGATGATATTCACTTCACCTTTGACTGTTCGTGTTTTCTCACCATCAGTGTATATAGTGTCATTTTTTTCATTTGAATGAGTTAATTTGGGTTTTTCCATGGCAGATGCTGATATTTTTGATCTCTAGAGAGCATATTGTCAAATATAATGCATGCACATTTATAATTTATTGATTTAAGATGACATGGCAACTTTGAAAATTTACTTGTATATTATCATGTCTGTTTAGTTTATGGTTTATCTTAAACTTCCTTAAAGGATTAGTTCACTTTTGAAAAAACTTTCGCTGATAATTTACTCACCCCCATGTCATCCAAGATGTCCATGTCTTTCTTTCCTCAGTCGAAAAGAAATTAAGGTTTTTGATGAAAACATTCCAGGATTTTTCTCCTTATAATGGACTTCCATGGGAACCAGGTCCAACCGAGGTCCAAACGACAGTTATAACAGTTTCAGATGCAGCTTCAAATGTCTTTAAACGACACCAAACGATGAATAAGGGTCTTATCATGCGGAACGATCGGTTATTTCAAAGCTTATTCCAAAAATGTAACTTTTCTAAGAACAAATGCTAGCCTTTCTCCATTCTGTGAGGTGCGTTTGCAACGTCACGTAATACGTAATTACGTTCAAAAGGTCACGGGCGACGAAGCCAGAAGTACAGAGTCAGAGTGTTTACAAATTGAACGCATAGGTTGAACGTGCAAACTAACTCAAACGCCGTTTACAAAAAAGGAATCAAAAGGTAAAACAACGATGTCGGTTGATTTTGATTGTGTACTTCCGGCTACGTCGCCCGTGACCTTTTGAACGTAATTACGTATTACGTGACGTTGCAAACGCGCCTCACAATATATTACAAGGCTAGCATTTGTCCTTAGAAATGTTACATTTTTGGAATAAGTTTTTAAATAACCGATCGTTCCGCATGATAAGACCCTTATTCATCGTTTGGTGTCGTTTAAAGACATTTGAAGCTGCATCTGAAACTGTTATAACTGTCGTTTGGACCTCGGTTGGACCTGGTTCCCATTGAAGTCCATTATAAGGAGAAAAATCCTGGAATGTTTTCATCAAAAACCTTAATTTCTTTTTGACTGAAGAAAGAAAGACATGGACATCTTGGATGACATGGGGGTGAGTAAATTATCAGCAAAAGTTTTTTCAAAAGTGAACTAATCCTTTAACTTTATGTGTTTGTGCGAGTGCTGTGTTGCACTGGAAATGATTGGGAATTGAGTGTGACTTGAGCCATATGTTTGTTGATCTCTGTGCTCAGACAGGGGTGCTGAATGAGTTTTGTGTGCCAGTGTGTGTGACGGGAACCTAAAGTGACACTGAAACAGCTCCTCTTTATCAGATGCTCACACTGCACCCGGCTCTCCGGGAGACCCTTGTTCTCCAGACATGTTCTGTAGAGATTCTAATTAGGGAAAATATTGGTCATTACTTCCAGGTCAATGGATCCTTTGCTGTGACCAGGCTGGAAAAGGCTTGCTGCTGGATTCAAACTGTATTTTTTTGTCAATGCATAATACTCCTTTTGCTGTTTGCATACACTACTGGTCGAAAGTTTGGGATCAGTACGATTTTTTTTAAAGTGACCATGAAGACATTTATTGTATTGCAATTTCTATTTCAAATAAATGCTGTTCTTTCTATTCATCAAAGAATACTGGAAAAAAAAATATCACAGTTTCCTCAAAAATATTTAGCAGCACAGTTGTAGTGTACGTTTTAGTGATTTTGGTGTGAATAATATTGTGAAAAGTACATTTTTGTACGTTCAGCAGTGTTGTTACTTTGCTATCATTAAATCATTTATCTGCTTTCTGTCAATGACTGCTTTCTCAGCATCGGCTAGTGAGAAAAGCATCACACGCCGACATTTCACATCATAGATTTGGTTACATACTGTATGTAATTGTACAAAAAAAAAAAATAGATATAGTTTATTCAATTTAAATTCTTAGAAAACTTTTCTGCCTTTCAGTCTTGATAGATTTGACATTTTAAACATGTTCCTTAGCCTGTAAAAAGGCATAAAGATCTGGAAAAATCGATTAGGGTTCATCTATTCTTAGTAGAAATCAAATGGGGTTTTTTTTCATTGTTTAAGTGAACAATCAATATGCTAGCTAACTGAAGTTTATTTTAGCAGATATATGCATATAAAAAAACGTACCAAAATATTGATGATTCATAAAAATGTACAAAACTGAAAATGTCCTCTTCCTTTAAATTAAAAATACCACCTAGCATTGACTAGCAACATCAAGTAGGAAATCATGGTCTATTTATGATGTAAGAATTAAATCCTGTTACGCCTGCTGGCTATTATAAAAATAAATGTATTATGTAACGTTTAATTTTTTCTTTTGTGTTGTCTGTGAGCAGAGGTTCATTGAATTTGAAGATTCCCAGGAGCAAGAGAAGAAGGACTTGCAGAACCATCTGGAAAGCCTTGGATCACATTCCCGTCAGCTGGAGCTGAAGATCAAGAACTATGCTGACCAGAGTAAGAATCTCCTGCTTTTATTTCCTGTTCTCGTTTAGTCTTACTCTTCCATGGTCTGACAATATTTAAAACCTTCATACATGCGTCCTCTAGATGTTTTATGTCCGTGTATCTGCTCAAAAAGTCTCAACTTCGCTGATTTTCAACCTGATTTTCAAAGTTTACTCTTTGTATTCTTGCAACTTGGAACCATACAAGTCGACACCATAATAACAAAAAGTTTGCTAAGAAGTATATCCTACTAAAGCAAGGAGATATTTGACTCAGGTTAAGCGTATCCATTGGACGGCAACTATTTGGCAAAAGGAAAGATAACAGCCTTTTTTAATGTTTTCTCTAGTCAGGTAGTTCTGATTTCAAAAATTGTTTCACCTTTCTACTGTATAGACCGACAGGCATTTTGCCATGGGCGAAATAATCCTTTAATATCAAATGTATATAATCCATGATGCAATTTAGCAGTAAATGTGACATATTAGTTTGCAGTGCTCTTCACACATGGCCCATATAATAGAGTAGCGTCCCATCATTCAATTTGCTCTCTCTCCTCAACCCATTAATGGATCACTGATAATGTAAAGTTGCCCATTTGCACAGGAAAGAGGTGACATTTTCTTTGGCTTCTATATATAGCCGTTTGATTCATCATGGGCTGAGTCATTAATGTGAAAAGATTTCAAATTGTCAGAGCAAATATTTG
The DNA here is from genome assembly GCF_988280905.1 of Pimephales promelas. Lineage (NCBI taxonomy): Eukaryota > Metazoa > Chordata > Actinopteri > Cypriniformes > Leuciscidae > Pimephales > Pimephales promelas. Next base: position 14,819,526 of record NC_142771.1, on the reverse strand, counting down.
CACCACTAGTAGTCTGGCTGTGTGTAAGAGTCGGGGTTCGCACAAGGTGCTTAAAGTGCTTTAAATTCTTGAATTTGACTTTTTGAAATTTAAGTCCTGGAAAACATCATTTTTGAAGAGGTACTTAAAAGCTTTTAATTATTGAAATACAATATGAAATTAGTTTCATTTAAATGGATTTTCAATGGATTGATCTCTATGAAATGAAACGTCAGAGATCTGACATCTGTAACTTAAGTAAAAACAAACAAATAAATAAATAAAAATAATAAAGAAATTGTTTGTAGTCCTTGAAATCCAAGGAGGAGTGCTTGAAACGAACCCTGAAGAGTGTTTAGTCTGGTTTTGAATGAATGTGATTAATCTCTTCAGTCTTGTTAAGTGCAGTGTTTTCTGTGGCTCTGAATACCATTACTCATGTATTGTTGTTGGAAAACATCTGTAAAAAAAGAAGCAGCAGCTAAAACAGGGTCAGTTCAGACCGAGTGTGTGCTAGAATTGGCCTGTGCTCCACAAGATGCCCGTGGCCGTGGGTGATAATGATATTAGTCAAGCTAATTACGGATGTCTGCTGTTTTAATCTGGCACTAATGAATAAATTCTGGCATTAATTAATAGTGAATTGCCTGCAAACCCTTGTCTGAGATTTAAACTGGATATCAGTTCTACTTGAAATCACTGTGCTGAAATTAAGTATGTAGTGGCAGGATGCATTGGGCAGTTCTGCTGCAGGCTTAAGATTTAAACCCGACAGCTAAAAGTGGATTATGGCTTTGTGTCACCTCTTAAATCAAGCCTGTTTAATATCCTGTGTGAATATCCTCTACAGAACTGCAAGTGTTTTTTATAGGCCTCACTCAGCCTATATAAAATCTGGTTTCAGACGTGTTTAAAGGGGCAATAGGTGATCAGGGAAATGCTAACTTTAGCCTGCTAGCATTGAAAGCATACGTTCCCACCCTCCCTGCAAATCGCGTCCAAAACCACGCCTCCTCCGAAACACATGAACGCGCACAGACCACAAGAGAGACGACCAGAGACAACGTTATTGGATTACACCATGTCATTTACCGGCGGCGTGAAAACTTTATAGTACAGTGAGCAGAGAAAGAGAAGCACCTACTTGCATTTATAAGTATGTGATTCTGAAATAACTCTTATTAAGTCTTATTAACTTTAATAAAGCTTTATTCATGTGCAATTTCAGGAGAAAAACAGTCGAATTTCACTGAATTTTCTGCATTGGGCAGTGTTTGGTACATAATAGAGCCAGACCGATATATTGGCTGGCCGATATTAGGCATTTTCTAAAATATCGGTATAGGCAGTTATAATGGCCGAAAAATGAATATTTCAAAAATAAAATAAAAACGGACGAATCACGCTTCAACCATGTCATGAGTGTTGGAGTTGTATAGTTTGTCCACCAGAGGGCACTCTACACCGTCCCTGTTGGCAACAGGCGTGTATAACGCGGCACACATCCTGCAACCTGCTGATCCAGCCAGAGTCGGGCAGAAAGAACCAGTTATGCATTATCATATTATTTTAGTTAAAACTCATAATTAACTACAAATAACTAATGTTAGGGAAATCTGTTAATATTTTGTTGCGCGTTTCTAAAATAAAAAAATGATAATAATATCGGCCGATATATCGGAATATCGGATTTTAAAACCAACAAATATTTGTATCGGCATCGGCCTTCAAAATCCTTTATCGGTCGGGCTCTAGTATAGAACTGTACAGTTAAACCTGAAATGCAGAAACTTGACACTTGTTGTTGGTTCAGAAGGATGCGCTGATGGCATAATATGATGTCTGTGTGAACAGTGGTATAGAAATACACTTTGACTGACTGATAGGGAACACATTATCATTTCATTCGGACCAAATGCAATGATTGAACGGGCATTTTAGGGTCCTACGCCTTCCACAGATTATTATATATTTATAAAAATACATTTAGACTGCTTAACATTGTGATTTGCTATTAGGATATGAAGAGTTCAGATGCAAAAGCCTCTAAATGCCATTTGAAATTTTCTTCTAAAATGACCGTTTTTATCAAGCTTGTATATTTATGTTCAGTAATTTCACTTAAATGACAATTAATAGGTAATCTTCATTGCCATTTAAATGAAATTACTGAACTTAAATATACAAGCTTGATAAAAATTATCATTTTAGAAGAAAATTTCAAATGGCACTTAGAGGCTTTTGCATCTGAACTCTTCATATGAGGAGGCATAATAAAAATAATTCTATAGAGAATCACCTTTGTACCTTTAAAGTGGCGAGCTCTCTCACATGGTTTTACAGTGAAACGGTGAGCGGTGTCTGGCGGGTCGTCTTTGGTCAATTGGGACACTCGAACCTGTGTTACGATGAAGACTGGAATAATTGCCCTCGTTTCTCTGTCCTCATTTATGTCTAGGCTCTTCTTCAGAGCTTCTATGTGGCATGTAATGTGTGTTTATAACTATATACAGTAAGACACTGCAATTGCATGTTTGTATGCAAAGAGATATCAAGCCTAAATATTCTCTTTCAAAACTTTTTTTTTAAAGCAGTTGAGACTTGTGAACTGAACTACAACTCTAAAATCTTTGCTAAGCACTCTTGTACTGCTGAACTAATTATGCTTGATTTAATCTATCTTTCTCAGTAAGTCGATTAGAGGAGCGAGAGGCTGAACTCAAGCGAGAGTATAATTCCCTTCACCTGCGGCACACAGAGGTAAGAAAGAGAGCAAATGCAACAACATGTACATAGTGACTACCACATTTTAAAGTCGGCATGACATGGAAGTTGTGATCCCCTTTTGGGATTTATTAAAAATAAAGAGGTGCACAGATAAATCATATATATTAAATACTGCAATATTTCATAAAAAACTGCCAAATTTGATTTCATGATGACTTTAATGCACTCAAATTAAATTTAAATATACCGTTCAAAAGTTTGAGGTTTGTAATTACTATTATTATTATTTTTTTTATTTTTTTTTAAAGAAAATCAATCATTTTCTTTTTACAAATGTGACCCTGGACCACAAAACCAGTCTCAATATCACGGGTATATTTGTGGCAATGGCCAACAATACATTGTATGGGTCAAAATGATTGATTTTTCTTTTATGCCAAAAATCAGTAGGATATTAAGTAAAGATAATGTTCCAATGATCATGTTGTAAATTTCCTACTGTAAATATATAAAACATTTATTTTTGTGAGTGGATGCAGCAAAAGTGCGAACTTAAATGGACATCCTTAAAGGGATAGGTCACTAGAAATTCACACAGGTTTGAAACAAATTGAGGGCGAGTAAATGACGACAGAATTTTCATTTTGAAGTGAACTATCCCATTTTTTTAACCCTCAGATCAATGGAAAGCTTATTTGTTCAGTGTTTGGGTGATGTATAAATCTCAATGACCCTTGTGACAATTTTTTTATGTTACAGAAGATTTGTTTCAAATATATGCTGTTCTTTTGAACTTCCTATCCCTCAAAGGATCCTAAAAAGAAACTGTATCAAGCTTTCCACAAAAATATTAAGCCAGCAGAACTTTTGTCTCATATTTATATAATATGATATAGCTATATCCCGCGAATAACGAGCGCAATTTCACACTAATGCTGTTTTTGGCCCGAATAGCATGAGTGCAAATGTGACATTGATTTCATTCATCAGTTCAATAAATAAAAAGTTAATATTGTGTTATATTTTAGACACATTATTGTCTGTTTTTGTTCAGTTTTGCCAACAAAAATATTACCTGTAAATTCAGAGCAGTACTGTGTGTCTCCAATCAATCCAATTTTGAGCGAATCAATCAGGTGAACCTATGATTCAGTGGCCCATTCATAAAGGCTGTGTCCCTATTCAAAGGCTGCCTCCTTCGAAGGACATTTAAAAGTGTAATCTGGTAATTTCTCTCTCAAAAAAAAAAAATCCTGTTGTCACTGAGGAGCAATTAATTCTGGGGTAGACAAAGCTGTGAAAGAACCATCTGTTGGATCCTTAATTTTGCAGGAAACCAAGGACGCATTTTGAGGGCGCATTTGAAGGAGCCTTTGGATTGGTACAGCCTTCGTCGGGCCACTGTGACGCAGTTAGCGTTCGAAAATGGCCTTCAAAGGATGCAGACTCTAAATTGAGACACAGCAAAAGAGCCATTTATTTAATTCCTGAATGAATCAGCCGTTTGAATGAATGAGTGACTCAATGACTTTCTCATTTAGTGTCTTATTTAGAGTATAATTTTATTAAAAAATATTTTATATTTACATATTAATAAAAAATTAAAGGTATAGTTCTTCCAAAAATTAAAATTCTGTCATCATTTACTCACCCTCATAAGCTCATGGCCGTTGTAGCCTAAGGTAATGTGTTGTAGTAAATTCTATGTAAAAAAATAAATAAATAAAAAAGCTACTTTTTGAAATACTTTTCTAATTTAACACAATAAAGTCTTTAAATAATCAGTTTGGGGTAATTTTGGACCACCTAAATCTTACCAACCCAAACAAAACTGAATTGATCATTTAGAAGAGAATTTACCACCACGTTTAGCTGTAGTGTCTACCTGCAGCTCTCCCATTTAATCCACTTGATTTTGTTTCATTGTTCTTCAGATGATCCACAACTACATGGAACACGTGGAACGGATCAGGCTGCAGCAGACGGGAGGAGAGACGTCTGACATGGGAACACTGGGCCGAGTTCGGTAAGACGGACACCATCACTATATCTGCGCTAGAAAGAAATGTCATGTAGTTGACTGAGAACTGTTAAAGGATTAGTTCACTTTTGAAAAAACTTTTGCTGATAATTTACTCACCCCCATGTCATCCAAGATGTCCATGTCTTTCTTTCCTCAGTCGAAAAGAAATTAAGGTTTTTGATGAAAACATTCCAGGATTTTTCTCCTTATAATGGACTTCCATGGGAACCAGGTCCAACCGAGGTCCAAACGACAGTTATAACAGTTTCAGATGCAGCTTCAAATGTCTTTAAACGACACCAAACGATGAATAAGGGTCTTATCATGCGAAACGATCGGTTATTTCAAAGCTTATTCCAAAAATTTAACTTTTCTAAGGACAAATGCTAGCCTTTCTCCATTCTGTGAGGCGCGTTTGCAACGTCACATAATACGTAATTACGTTCAAAAGGTCACGGGCGACGTAGCCAGAAGTACAGAGTCAGAGTGTTTACAAGTTGAACGCATAGGTTGAACGTGCAAACTAAATCAAACGCCGTTTACAAAAAAGGAATTAAAAGGTAAAACAACGATGTCGGACGATTTTGATTCTGTACTTCCGGCTACGTCGCCTGTGACCTTTTGAACGTAATTACGTATTACGTGACGTTGCAAACGCGTCTCACAATATATTACAAGGCTAGCATTTGTCCTTAGAAAAGTTACATTTTTGGAATAAGCTTTGAAATAACCGATCGTTTCGCATGATAAGACCCTTATTCATCGTCTGGTGTCGTTTAAAGACATTTGAAGCTGCATCTGAAACTGTTATAACTGTCGTTTGGACCTCGGTTGGACCTGGTTCCCATTGAAGTCCATTATAAGGAGAAAAATCCTGGAATGTTTTCATCAAAAACCTTAATTTCTTTTCGACTGAGGAAAGAAAGACATGGACATCTTGGATGACATGGGGGTGAGTAAATTATCAGCAAAAGTTTTTTCAAAAGTGAACTAATCCTTTAAATCGATTCAGAAGCAGATTGAAATATAATTGCATTACACATTTATCTTAATATATAATGCAGGATTTTTAATCCTCTTCCCCCCCTTTTTTGAACAGGAAAGAGCGGCCCCTGTCTCTGGGAATTTTTCCCATGTCTGGCGGGAGCTCTTCACTGATACCTGATGTCCAGGGCAAAGCCGAGACTCCTGGGATGGAAGGCTGGGGGTTCAACAATCTCAGTCACCAGCGCTCTAACGCCAGCCTCAAGGTACAATAACGGCCCACATCATTTTCTACTGAGACAAATGTCGAGCGAATTTGCATCAAGCCATGACAAGCATTTCGAATTGTTTACAAGAGCCATTTTTCTTTACGTGAACTATCACCTCCATGAAACATGGCAAGATTAAGAATTCGAAGCTCTGTTGAATGAATCGCTGCTTTAAATGTTCCCATGCTCAATAATGTTGTGTTTCCCACTGCACAAACACACACATGTGAGCACTATTGCGTTTTGTGTTGTGTCAGTGTTGCAAACAAATATAAGATGCCACGTCCCGATTTTCTTGTCCAAGCAGTTGGAGGCGGAGGACGCTCCAAAGAAAAGGGAGGGTAAGGATGTTCTGGAAGCTTGGGAATCGCTGGCAAACGACTGCAAGGTAGCAAGTCTCCGTGCCGGCGGACCGTGTGTGGTGCAAATCACTGTTGTCGTTTAGTAGTCAGAAAGTTTATTCACAGAACCATGTCTGGTTATTTAGCTGTATGCAACTAGAAAGATGTAGAAATTCTAGATGAATAATACATGCTAATTAAAAAGCTAATGCTAAAAATGCAAATTAGTTACCAATATTGTTGGATATAGTTGCACACAGCTAAACGCATGCTGTTATTTCACCGCATGCCATTTCAGATTTAATTCTTCATTCACGCTTTTCTTACATTGTGTTTTTTAATCATAATAGTAGCTGATAGTATTGCTTGCCTTAGTTTTTTTTAATACATATTGTAGCTATTATTTAGTTTTTACTTGTGTTGGGAAATGTTACTTTTATGCCTGGTTCAGATTACACGATTTTAGTCCGATTTTGGCACGTTCCATTTGACGTAGGGTGGCGTGGGGATTTGTAAACAACAACGGGCGTCGGGACGCAAGATTCGATCGTATCATCTCGTATAGTGTGTCATAGTGGGCGACAACCTACAACAATGCTTCACGACATCACGACAAAAAGTCTAGCATGTTTCATTTTTTTAACGGTCATCCATGACGGTTCCGTCACATGTGTGAGGTTGACCAATAGGAGCACAGAAGCTTTTCCGAACACAACTTTCAAAAATGGTGAAACGAAAGAGAGACGATGGTGCTAACGTTAAAACTAGAAGTAAAAAAATATAAAAAAAACAATATTTAAAAAAAAAAAAATCTAAAATATATATATAAAAAAAACCCCCATACTGTCCTCTTTGAGCAATCCAGGAACGTGTCCATTTGTGTCAGGTTTTCTTTCTTTTTTTAAACTTTTTTCTGAAAACAGCAGCCAAAACAACACTCACGCTTCATCCATTGTTTGTTTACGTTCGTTTCCGGAAGTCACTCGCTACTAGTTCGCCTTCACGATGACATCACGCACGCCGTTAAAGACAGCATGCGATGACTGGTCAGGAAGCATGACGTGCAGTCTGACATGTGTCTTGTCCACGACACATTTTTTTTAAGGAGTCAAAATCGTGTAATCTGACTCAGTGACAGACAAAAAAAAATGTGTAATCTGAACCAGGCATTAGAGAAATGAATTACTTTTGAATTATTTTTTAAAACGTAAAAAAATGTAGCTGTAAAAGTTTTCAAATTTAATAGGTTACATTCATTTCACAGTATAAATGTAAAAAGTTATGTACGTCAGCAGAGAAGAAAAGCCATTCTAGAGGGGAAGTACTTTTTCAGGTTTTGATCAAAGATTACAAAGACAATTTTTTTGTTATTATAAGAAACTGGACTGTTTCATTATCAAAGTGAATGACATTTTCACCACAAGACTAGTAACGTGCACTAACAGAGTAAATAGGGTCAACTTTAACATGCCACTACCCCCAACACTTGGCTTTAATGTAGTTTTTCTTTTTTGTTTTCTATAAATCACTGCATTCATTTCAGTTGTGTTGCATTCACAGCAATAAAATACTTATTTCATCATTCATTATAAATGATTTGCTTTGTTGTTTCGGATGTGTTGTGTAAATGGTAAATATTTGTGTGTTGCAGTGTGTTTTTGTAATATTTTTCTTTTGTAGAGATTGACCGATAATTGGTTTATATGCGATTTATAAAAACTTATTTTTTCAGTTATCAGTTCGTTAACATTGCTATGGTAATGATAATTCACAGATAAATCATTTATTTCATGAATTGTTTGGATAAAATTATAATCTTGTATTCAAATATTTTTAATGTGTATTCTTAAGGTCCTAAAAGTGTGAAATTCACATCCGAATTTTTCACACGTTAAAAAAATAAATATGACCTCATCCGTCATAAAAAAAAATTCGGATCGGGTTCGATTTTCTGCGTTTTTCGCATCCTGTAGACTCGGTGTGCAAGGACCTTTAAAATTAAATGGTTACGAAACAACTCTGAACGAATATAATGGCATACACTTTTGCATAGTTATTATTTTTTAACAATAATGCTTTATTATTGTGTCAAAAAGCAGAAAGGAAAAAAATATTTGAAGCATGTGTATAATGGCATATTATTATTATTATTATTATGCATACACTTTTTAAATATATTTTTTAATAATTGTAATAATTTAATAATAATTTAATAATAATTGTTGTTAATAATAATTGTTAATAATTTAATAATAATAATATTTTTTATTATTCTGTCAAAAAGCAGAAACTAAAAAATATTTGAAATTGGTTCTGGATATCAGAAAAAATTATCTGTATCGATCAATCTCAATTCCAAATTTTTTTTGTGTGTTCTAACCACAGTTCTCTGTTGTTTTGTTGTTATCTGTGTATCTTCGTGTAAGCTTTCTTACAGTTGCATCAATGAGCTGTCAAGTGTTTTCTCTTGTTTTTACAGTCTTATTCTATTTTCACACCATTGTTATGTATCCTGAACTGACACTGATTTATCTTGGTATTATTTGGCACCAATTTCATATTCCCCCTTTCAAATATGTTTGATGACGTCTACAGTCCCAGCATTTATGAATATTATTCATTATATTTTTTTATTGTGTTTGCTCGTTGGTGTCACCTCAGGTTGTTATATGTACTGGGATAAAGCGAATATCCCGACCCCTCTATGCTTTCATGTTGTTCATGCTCTCCTCTGTCCTTGAGCTGTGACCTCTGACCTTGTCGTAATGATCATTGTGCGTTGAATGATTTCAGGATGAGCTGTCTGACCTCAGCCAGGGGGGCTCAAAGTCTGTCACTCCCATGTCCACCACGGCCTCTGACCTGGCCCTGGACTCTCATCGAGAGGATGGAGATGGGCTCTGGAAGAACACGGAGGTTCAGGCTGTTCCCGGGACCAGGAGCATCTCTGCGGGTTAGACACTCTTTTACGGTGGATGGAAAGCATCAGTACAAGCTTAAATAACTCTAAAATTGCAGAATGTTTTGCAAAAGTTTGGGGTTGGTAAGATTTTTGGTTTCAGATGATGTTCTTCTGCTCACCAAGGCTGCATTTATTTGATCAAATGTACAGTAGAAACAGTGAGATATACCATGTAAAATGACCGTTTTCTATGTTAATCTGTTTCAAAATGTAATTTATTCCCGAATTTTCAGCGTCATTAGTCTTCAGTGTCACATGATCCGCCAGAAATCATAGTAATATGATGATTTGGTGCTCAAGAAACATTTATTATCAGAGAGTGTCTATTTACAATTTGTGCAAACAGCCTGCCTTGTTGACTGAGGGGATTTACTCACTGACGTTTGGTTGGGACATACAAAAAAAGGTGCCTGGAAAGAAAGTGTTGACAAAAAATCGACCCTTTTTCAACTAATCAACTCGCTCTACTCCCTTTTCCCGTCACGTATCACAACGGAAAGGCATTTATTTTCAATAAAAATCAAGAAAATATCCGAAAAGTGGTAATAAATTGTTTAACTTGTTTTCAAGTATATATCAGTTAGAGTTAGCATAGGGGTAGGTATAGGGAGTGCTGTATTGTCCCAATAGAGCTAGCATCCATTTAATTATTTTAATAAATATAGTAATTTACACTGTTATTATTGCTTACAGTTTCATGTACAACAACACTAAGGTGCAAATAATATCTGCCACTATTTATAAGTAAAATTGCTTTTTTCACATAGAGTAAATCTATTGCTATTTTTAACTAAGTGTAAATAGCATATCTCTAAGAAAATGTTGCTTTTGTTCACTTTGAGTAAATTGAATCTAAATTGCTATTTAAAATGAGTGTAAATAGCAGCTATCACTATTTGAAGAGTTCAGATGCAAAAGCCTCTAAGTGGCATTTGAAATTTTCTTCTAGAATGATCATTTTTATCAAGCTTGTATATTTAAGTTCAGTTATTTCACTTAAATTGCAATGACAATTACCTATTAATTGTTATTTAAGTGAAATTACTGAACTTAAATATACAAGTTTGATAAAAATCATCATTAAAGAAGAAAATTTCAAATGGCATTTAGAGGCTTTTGCATCTGAACTCTTCATTTGTACTCTGTGTAAATAGCATCTTAAACTCTAGCAACCATGTAATGTGATACAAGCATGCTTACATATTGCAGATTACATGCATTGAGTCCCCAGAGCAAGACGGACAAATATGTAATTATTCATTCTGATTATTCAGGTCTGGCCGATAATGAGGAGAAGTCAGATGTTCAGGCCATTATTGAGTCCACCCCAGAGCTGGACATGGACCTCGGATATAAAAGTTCAAGGTAACCGACGTGCCCTAAAATCAAACACTGTGTCTGAAAACTTTGAACGTGTCTATGATGCCCAAAAAAAGCTGTTTAGGTAAGCAGTGTACTCGGTTTTAACCTTCAAATGGTCTTTGTTTCCCGTTTACACTTCTGGGCTTCGGGGTCTATACGACCCCAACAATTGATTGAGTGCTTGTACAAAAAATAGACATTTTTAATCATACAAATAATATATCATTTTTTTTATTAACTTCTCATCTATTACTTTTGTATCCATATACCACACAATTCCTCAACTACATCATATTATTTTTTTATGATACATTGCATTTATGCTCTAGTACTAGGCCTTCATTTCTGTGTAAAAATTTCAGATTTATGCTGGATTTTTTTTTTTTTTTGACACATGAAGAAAATATATTAAGTTTTTTTTTTTTCACATTTCCCATTCATTTTTTTGTGGGGTCATATTGACCCCCGAAAACCAGAAGTGTAAACATATTTTTTTTACACACCTTCAGAACAACCAAATCAAGCCCAGTTTTTTGTGTGTGTATAGATAGATAATGTATGAAAAGTCACAAAATCTTATTCCACTGAGATGAACCTTTTTTTTATTAAGTAAAAGTCGATTGGGGTCGTATAGACCCCATGACCCGATTGAGGGCTACAAGAGATGACCAGTGTTGGAGTAACGCTTAATAACGTGCATTACGTAATCACATTATAGCATACATAGCTTTTGAGGTAAGGAAATATTCAAAAATAATATTATAAATGTGTTTTTAAAAGAAAAGGAAGGTATATGTTATATAGGTTGTAAAACACTTCCGAAAAATAACTTCTCAGTAAAAAAATCCTGCAAAGCCTGGAAGAGAGCAAGCCCCAGCCAGGTCAGATAAAGAAACTCAAAAGTAACGCAACACATTCCACAAAAAGTAACTTTTTAAAGGGAGCAACGCAATATTGTAATTGCATGTAAAATGTATTGCATTACATTTAAAAGTAACTTTTCCAACAATGGAGATTGCACCTTAAAACCTCAGCTCAATAGGATTCAATAGGACTCTAACTGCTGTGTTGTTACCCTCTCAGAATAAATCCAATGCTGACATTTATTTGAATGATGTAACGTGCCTGTTGCTGATGTGTTGAAGTACCCCGACCCAAGGGATTGAGAACATGGCATTTGACCGGAACACGGACTCTCTCTTTGAAGAAGTGTCGTCAGCAGGCACAGGTTTGATTGGAGACGTGGATGAAGGAGCAGATCTGTTAGGTGCGTTTATTGTGGTTCACTTTCAGATATTTTGAAGAGTATTACACAAACATATGACATTTTTACCTGAGCTTGATTTTTATAAACATTAATGTGTGTCATTTTCCATCCTTATGAGATGAGCTCTGAGATATAGTGGCACAGTCCCATGATGCTCTGTTCTGCATGTTGAACTGACCCAACTTTCTCTCTCCATGCCCTGTTGTCCTGCTCTTCCCTCTAACCGCAGTGGAGTACTCCGGTGTGTATGACATCCTTGCTTCTTTATATCAGAGAATCAGCATCCTCTGTTTCACCTAGCATCTTAATCTTCCATTCATACTACTTCATACTTTCCACTTTAACTAAATCATACAGCAAATAAATAGTGCCACGTGCCAGCCATATGGGTTTGGACTAAAGCAGCAACATGATATGAACATTTTTACCTACTGTCCTTATTTTTAACTAGATTTTGCACATAATGTAGTTCTAGTGTTATTCCCAAGGCCACACAATCTGCTGGGGTTTTCACATTTTCTGCTTTAATTATTATAGAAATCTGCAAAGTTCTGCGTACTGACATGTGGTTAGAATCTGTTAAACAGGCCTATATATATATATATATATATATTATATAGCCCCGTTTTACTGACTTTAATCACATGTCAATACAGAAACTGTTTTCTATATGAATATACAGTTTATATTTCTCAGCATCATTACTCCAGTCTTTAGTCACATGATCACATGATCCTTCAGAAATCATTCTAATATGTTGATTTTATGCTCAAGAAACATTTATTACTATTATCAATGACAAAAAAACTGTTGTGCTGCTTAATATTTTCAGGATTCTATGAATAACAAAAAAGTAACAAAACAACAAAAAAACCCAGCTTTTAATTTAGTCATAAAGGCATTGGAACTTAAATCTTGAGCATCTCCAAAATCATTTTTAAAGCTAAAAAAATTAATAAATAAACATTTTGATACCCCAAAGGTTTTTGTTAAACCTTTTTTCACAAAGTGAAGCCTGGTCTACCACACTACACTCTTTGTTTGTCGCCGTCTTATTGGACAAATCAGCTGTAATATTAAATAATCTTGGCATTGATTCAGTGTGGGCCTGGTTGAATAGCTCATCTAAATGTGGTCGAATAGTCATGCTGATCTGTCAGTGGACTCTCCACTCTTTCCAGCATCTCTCTTGGTTTTTCTGTGACCTGTTAACTCTCACCTCACAGCTGTCCATTCCTGTTTCACTCTCCATGTGTCTGTCTCTCTGTCGAACACATGCAGTGCATGCGCTTTCACATCAGAGTCTTTCCGGTAAGACCATTCATATGGCCTGTCCAAACCTAAAAAAACACAGGGCACATAAAACTCATCTCAAACTTTTAGACTTTTTAAACAGTGTGTTTTTTTTGTATTGGATCATTGTAGTTGTCATAAATTTGCCTTGGTTTTACTCTAATCATTTTATGTTGTATTTTGCAGGCATGAGTCGTGAGGTGGAGAATCTTATTCAGGAAAATGTGCAATTGCTTGAAACAAAGTGAGTCCATTTTTAGTTTTTTTTTTTTTAAAGTTTATTTGCTGTTTTATGTGGCTTTGTTGACACCATATTGTTTGTTTGCACAGAAATGCATTGAACGTGGTGAAGAATGATCTGATCGCTCGTGTGGACGAGCTGTCCTGTGAGAGAGAGGTTCTTCAAGGGGAGATGGATGCAGTTTTGCAGGCCAAAACCAAACTAGAGGAGAAAAACAAGGAGCTGGAGGAGGAACTCAAAAAGTGAGTCATTTTTGTGTCCAAATAAAAAGCCAAAGGGATGCGTTTATATGCAGTTTTCAGGGTGTAGTTATCATGCAGTAGTAGAATAAATTAAACCTGGCATATTCAGGTTAGCAGTCACAGGTACTGTTTATCACATTAATGTGCAACTTTTTCATAACATGCTGCTTGGATATGTAATTAAATGTTTAACCAGACTGTACAATTGCACTGAAAATGAGGGACTCATAAGAATATTTTATTATACAGAGTGAAAGCGGAGACAGAGGTGGCCAAACAGAACAATAATAAAGACGAAGATGAGGTGAGTGGTATTATTTAAATATTATTATGACAATTATACACTAGTTTGGGGTCAGTGGCAGTTTTATTTTGCAAAGAATTTAATACTTTTATTCAGCAAGGGTGCATTAAAATGATCCACAGGGACAGTAAAGACATTCATAATGTTACAAATGATTTCTGTTTAAAATCACAGTTTCCGCTAAAATATTAAGCAGCACAACCGTTTTCAGCATTGATAATAATAATAGTTAGTTTCTTGAGCATTAAATCAGCATATTGGAATAAGTTCTGAAGGATCACGTGACACAGAAGGAGTAATAATGCTGAAAATACTGCTTTACCGTTACAGGAAAAAAAATTCTTAAAAAAAAAAAATTCTTAAAATATATTAAGACAGAAAATAGTTATTTTAAATTGGAGTAATTTTTCACAATAGTACTGTTTTTACTGCTTTTTTTATCAAGTAAATGCAGTTTTGGTGAGCGTAAAAGAGAGTACTTTCAGAAACATTAATAAATCTCACTGACTCCAAACTTTTGAATATTTCAGTATATTTAAGGTCTTCTGAAGCCATATGATAGTTTTGTGTAAATTATATCTTGTTTGTCACAGAAATTGTTGCCCTTGCTCTCCAATGCATAATATTCATTCTACATTTTAGCTGACTTGTTTTATTGCTAGTTTAGTTTGGCATATTCTGTTATTATTATTTTTTTTTTAAATGACAGCTAATACATGTTAAAATAATAATCGCTAGGCTCATATGTGTGTGTAATTTGTTTGTGTAATTTTCCTCTTTCAATGGGTTTCCGCAGAGCGATGTGCCCACAGCTCAGAGGAGAAGGTTCACGCGGGTGGAGATGGCTCGGGTCCTGATGGAGCGAAATCAGTACAAGGAGAGACTGATGGAGCTGCAGGAGGCTGTCAGGTGGACAGAAATGATCCGGTAAACATTTAAAAAAAGAGAGTCTTTAAATCTTTAACGTGTCCCTATTATGCTTTTTTGGATATTACCTTACAAGTAGTGAATGTAAAGGATCTGCAAAGATCAAAGTGCACAACTAGTAAAGTTGTTGTGTCTTAAACTAAAGAACCGATTCTGAACTGCCTGAAAAACTAATTCCAGTCTTACCTGTACGAACCAATCACAACGGACTGGGCAACAGATCTGACCAATCACAACCAACTGGGTCATCTGACCAATCTGACCAGGTCTGCCCAATAAGAGCAGAGTAGACTACTAATCACAACAGACTGGGCAACAGATCTGACCAATCAGAGCAGAATAGTTCAATCACAACAGACTGGGTCATCTGACCAATCAGAGCAGAGTAGACCAATCACAACAGACTGGATCATCTGACCAATCAGACCAGAGTAGACCAATCTCAACAGACTGGGCAACAGATCTGACCAGTAAGAGTAGTGCAAACCAATCACAACAGACTGGGTCATCTGACCAATCAGAGCAGAGTAGACCAATCTCAACAGACTGGCAACAGATCTGACCAATCAGAGCAGAGTAGCTCATGAGCCACAGACCAGTCTGAATCCTTTATCAAACCATTTTCAACACTTTGAGAAAAGAGGTGATGCTGCATTGTATATTATGAAAAATTGTAAGTGTTTTTTTTTTTTACCTTGTTGTTGCAGACCCCCTCAACAAAATTAGAAACTCCCCCACTTGCATGATAGGGGGAACTTTATTGTCCAAAGTTAAACATATAAGCTCTTTTCCTGTCCTTTTTAATTCTTTTTTTGTCCAAAATTATAATATATTTGTTAGCACAGCAGCCAAGCAAATTAAATGCTACTTATGATGCTACTGTTTTGTAGTCAAACTGTTTGTTTATTTCTGATGCCTTTAGTGTCTGACCAGACCATCTTTTTACGCTCAGCTTGAGGCTCTGTTCTCATACTAATTGTCCAAGAAAGTAGGCCAGTTTTTCTGGCTCATGAGCAAATCCCCACACCGCCACATGGAGACACGTCTGATTGCTCACGGCTCTCCTACATTGATGTATTGTTTTTCCACAGAGCTTCAAGGGAAAACTCTGAAGTTGCAGAGAAGAAGAGGTCAAGCATCAGGCAATTGTAAGACCTTTTATCTAACAACTGCTCCTGAAAATTCATCCTCATGCACGCTAGTTATAAACATCACAAATGTGAGCTCGGCCTGTTCCCCTCCGTGTCTTGTTCCAGCTTCAGTCGCCTGTTCAGTTCCTCCAGTTCCTCAACATCTAGCAACACAGCGAGAGGTTTACCATCCAACGTCAAGTACAACCCACCCAGCATCATGAAAAAGAGCAACACCTTCTCCCAGTTCCCCAGAGAAAAGTCCAAAGCATTCGACTTCCTCAAAGAAGAGTAACTTTTACCTTGTCAAATATATTAAAAATGTTACATCCCTGTTGAGAACCATTTAGATCTAGAAACCTCATATGAAGATGTTCCTTCAAACTCATTTCATCATGCTCTGATCCTCTCCTCCCTTGTTGTTTTTTCTCTGTTAGGGTAGACTCGAGTGGTTCTCTGTCCCGCCGGGAGCAGAAGCGGGCTCAGTACCAGCATGTGAAAGCCCACATGCAGAAAGAGGATGGCAGGGTGACCGCACATGGCTGGAGTCTCCCGGGCAAATGCAAGGCAAGAGTTATACGTCTTGATGGTATATTGTCACAAAAAAGCATTGACAAGCAGTTTTTTACATTTTTATTTAATTTTGATCTTAAAGGGGTTATATTATGCTCATTTACACGTTCATAATTTTGTTTATGGGGTCTACTAGATTGGAATACGTTTACATCATTTTATGTTCAAAAAACGTATTTTTCTTATAATTTACATTTGTCATATAATTTATAATTGCAGCACCTAGAGTTGTCAAAAAGTACTGAAATTAAAAAAAATATGACGAGACCAGCATTTCCCTCTAACATTTTGAGCGCTGTGGATTCTTAAACACCTCTGATTGGCCATTATGTTGACTCGCTCAACACATGTCTGATTTGCTACAATGATCAACAATGACATCCACAGATACACACGGGAGCGTTTAAAGTTCAAATGCTCCCGTGTGTATCTGTGTTAGCTTTAAGCAATGATCTTTGTAGCCAATCACAGACATATATGTGGCACAATGGCCAATCAGAGGTGTTTAAGGCCCCGTCCACTTTACTGCGTTTTCTTTTAAAAACGGAGACCTTTTGCTACGTTTGCACCTCCCGTCCACACTAAAACGAGAAAAACGAAGACCTAAAACGGAGAAGTTTAGAAACGCTGGAGCTGCGTTTTGCGATTTGAATCTCCGGAGGACGTTTTACAAAACCATACAAAACGGAGAACTTCAGAAACGCTGACGCAGAGGCTGACGCTTGGCTCTATGATTGGGTGTTATCAGTCATGACGTATCCTTCCCTGATTCGTCATTCACTGTTTACACCGGCACGCGCATGCCCAGTGTTGGTGAATGGTCACGTGATCCGCGTTTTCAGTCGTTTTAATTGTAACGTTTCTAATACGCAGATAAAACGCTGGTGTGGACGGAGATCGTATTCGTTTTAATTCTCCGTTTTTAAATGAAAACGCCCCGTCCACACTACTGCGTTTTCGTTTAAAAACGGAGACCTTTTGCTACGTTTGCACCTCCCGTCCACACTAATACGAGAAAAACGAAGACCTAAAACGGAGAAGTTTAGAAACGCTGCAGCTGCGTTTTGCGTTTTGAAACTCCGGAGGGCGTTTTAGTGTGGACGAGACAAAACGGAGGAGTTTACAAACGATGACGCAAAGGCTCACGCTCGGCTCTATGATTGGGTGTCATCAGTCATGACGTTTCCTTCCCTGATTCGCCAACCACTGTTTACACCGGCGCGCACATGCCCAGTGTTGGTGAATGGTCACGTGATCTGCGTTTTCAGTCGTTTTAATGTGGACGGAGATCAATTCTAATGCGCAGACAAAACGCTGGTGTGGACAGAGATCGTATTCGTTTTAATTCTCCGTTTTTAAACGAAAACGCAGTAGTGTGGACGGGGCCTAAGAATCAGTGTTCAACAGCGCTCAAAATGCTAGAGGGAAATGCTGGTATCAATCACTGGTATAAATTTCAGTACTAATCTTGTACCAAAGTCTGTACTTTTGACAACTCTAGCAGTACTTTTTTAATGTTATGTTTTATTATTTTTTTTCTTGCTCTTAAGTACTATTTAAAAGCACTGCAACATTTGATTTTATTAATTCCATATTTTCTACATCTACGATTGTGCTGCTATCCTTTTTTATATAGGTTGCCAATGGTGGCCATGCAGAGAACAAAATAAACCTACCTGTTCCTGTGTGTCTCAAGCCCCTGGAGCAGAAAGATGCTTCTATGAAGGTGAGGACTGGAAGGAAGATAATTTACTGAGGAAAGTATGAATGGATTGAAAATCATACACGCATAAAATCAAAAGACCATACTGCTTTTTCAGTCTTCCTGTGCAAATTTCTCATTCCATTTTGCTCCAGTAGTTTTGTCTTTTGAGAAAAATATAAGTGCACCTACATGTATGAAGGCTGATTCAGGTTCACCAGAGTACTTTGCTGATATGAGCTCTTGCTGTCAGCCTCTAATAGATTAATTTTTCTGATTTCCCCTGTGTAGCTCTTGTGTGCCGCTGGAGTGAACCTCTCAGGTGGACGGTCAAGTGAGGGAGGCTCTGGCGTTTCTGGTCAAGAGTCTATGGTGGAAACTGACGCCTCCAAACAGAGGAAAGGCTCTCAGAGCAGCCTAGATCAGCTGGAGCAGGAACCTAAAGTAAAATATTTCAATACACGGAAAACATGGAAAACATGGACTTGTTTGAAGTGAAAGAGCTTGATATAGAAATTAGACAAAGTCCACACAGAAATCATCATGGTCATGGCATCAAAAGTATGAGCTCATTAGCATATGGCCGTTCACTTTTACATAACCTGTTTGGTATCTAGACTCTTGGTGAGGGTATTGTTACTTATTTGAAATGCCACTGAACTCGTGCTGCATATTTAGTAATTTTGCCTCAGATACAGGATGGACATTCGCTTTAACAAGCAGGCTGTTCATTAACATAACCACGGCAACCGCTTGCATGTCATGCTGAATGCAATTTTCGTGTTTAAAATGCAACTATACATAAGAGATGGAAAGATGCAGATAACATACATTATTTTATATTATTTTTATTCATTACGATATTGATATATGAACTGATGTTATCAAGTAAGCTTCATGCTTTCCCCGTTGCAAACTTGCGTTCCTCTAAACTGTAGTCTATGGCTGCTGCACTGCTCACATCCCCCCGAGAATATCATGTTAACAACAACCCTTTAGAAAACGTAATTCCTTTGTGGATCCTCTTGATCTGCTTTCTCCGTGTTTCTTTGCCTAATCTCAGTGTCTCAGTCTCACGCAGGCAAGTTAACCATGTATAAGGCACATTTAACTGGGAGTGGGGCCGTCCACACTGATTTATCCATTGTAGGCACCACTCTTAGATATGAAGAGTTCAGATGCAAAAGCCTCTAAATGCCATTTGAAATTTTCTTCTAAAATGCCCATTTTTATCAAGCTTGTATATTTAAGTTCAGTAATTTCACTTAAATGACAATTAATAGGTAATCTTCATTGCCATTTAAGTGAAATTACTGAACTTAAATATACAAGCTTGATAAAAATGGTCATTTTAGAAGAAAATTTCAAATGGCATTTAGAGGCTTTTGCATCTGAACTCTTCATATATACACTAGATGTCGCCTTGGCTACGGCAGTTCATTAGAACGAATGCGTCAATAGAGCTGCCATCTTGGAACAGGGGAGCCTCTCCACTTTAATGCATCAGCGTCAATGTAGACAAAGGTCTGACAGAAATAAAATACCATAAATCATCATGAATGCCATTTTCTCGTTTTTTTTTTTTGGTTCGTTCCAACGGTCAGAAGTGTATTTATGATTGATTCCAGGAAAAAAAAAAATATTTTTTTAAAACATTCTTCCTAGTTCAGATTTCATTCGTGTGAACATCATACACAGCACAAAAGTCCGCCACCATCAATTAATTTGATGTAAAGGCAGAGATAGCAGCGTTACCTAGCTACTTCCTATGACAACACCCCTGTTCCAAGATGGCGGCGGTTTTGACGCTTGCTTAGAACCCCAATGTGACGTCTAAGTGTATATGTATATGGGCACCACTCACGTTGTGTTTGCGTAAAGAACACAACTCCTCCAGACAATCTCTCGGGGTACCTAGTGTCCGATTTACAAACCATGCCATCTTACACACTTGGAATCAATGTTTGACGGACCTGCTCACATAGTAATGGTTGCTATGATGTGTCATTGGACAATGGCCATTTTGGGGGAGGGAAGGCGAAAGGTCAATTGCTCTTCGACAGCGATGCCCTAGAAATATACAGGGCTACCAGGAAAAAACAGACAAAACTCTAAAGATGGTTGCTGCGCTCTTATTTTTTGGTGCATTAGGTATATAGAAGCCCTATACATAAGGAAGGCAGAGTGGCACAAACCTATAAATCAGAGATTTCATGCTTAAAACAATAAAAAATATGATTTGAATAAGCAAGCTTATTGTGCTTAGCCCATTGGCAGACATTTTGTCCCATTTTAAGCGTAAAGTCAGTTATATTTTTCAGAAAACAGCACAAATTTAGCTTTTTACGTCACTTTTTCATGATTTAAGGATGTTTAAATGTTTGTACTTCAGGGGGAATCTGTTTTTGCAGTATAATATTTTTACAGTATTAGTTCTCAATGCAGTGCTATTCTCTGTGTTGACAGGAGCAGGAAAAGGAGCAGACGGTGCATGTGGAGATGTCCAGTCGTGTTTGGATCTGCACGAGCACTCACTCCTCCACAAAGGTGATGGTCATAGATGTGACGCGGCCCGACGACCTGCTGGACAGCTTCTACGTCTGTAACTCATGTGTGCTGTGTATCGCCAGTGTGCCAGGTCAGAATTGGACATAACACATCATCTTTTGTACACTTTTGTTGTCATATTTCTTTCAATCATAGGCATAAATAGTTGATAATTTATACTATGGTAATCGAATACAAAAGGCAAATGGTATTGTTGTACTAGGGCTGCGTGATTTGGCCAACAAATTATATTGTTATTTAAGGCATCTCGGCAAAAAAAAAAAAGAAAAAAACTCTTTTTAAGCGTGAGTTCTTTACAGGAAATCAACTTAGACCTTTTTCAGTATTCAAAGTTAAAGAGAGTGCATTGAGTTTGTACCTTTTACTTTGAAATTGGGCTCAAAACTCATAATAGTCTACAAAACACTAATTATTGAGCTATAAATCTGTGCATGTCTAGTTTTGTAATAGACATTTTGTTTTAATAATTAAATAATTGTCAGATTAAAAAGAGAAATAATTCACACAATTAAATTGCAATAAACAGGGCCGTTTAATTATGAATAAAAAGCAATTATGTTGTTTATTGTAATATGATTTCCAGGAGTCTTGGAGACAGACTATCCCGCAGGGGAGGAGATTCCTCAGGATTTGGAGGCGGGGCCAGACTTTTTATTGGCCAGCAGCAGCTCTCAGGGCAGTGAGGGTGTGTTGAGTGATGTGTCGGCGGTGGGCTGCAGCGTTGAAGAGTCCAGCTTAGGATCTCAGACGGGCAGCACAGGAGTCAACGAACAGTCAGCAGAACAGAGTCCTGCCAGAGGAAGTGGTAGGAACCGTTTGTAGCTCAGTGTACAATTGATGTCACTTTGGCAACTTTAATAGAACCACTAGTTCAGACTCTAAATTATTGTTTGGATGAGCTATTTGAAGCTTAAGAGGAAAGTCCTGGCTTACTTGGCACTTGGAAATGGTGATTTTTAAAATATCACATCATGAAGCTTCGAAACATTTATAAATGTTTCGAATCAGTGGTTCGGAGCTTGTTTCAGATTTGCCAAGTCACATGATTTCAGTAAACAAGGCTTCATACCGGTTGGAGCCGGTATGAAGCGAAACGTTCGAAACGTTTAAGATTCTGAGAACCCATAACAAGTTTCTAATGTTTACCTGATCTCGGGTCAGTTTTGTAATGTAGGTAAATGAATTTCAATACTTACGGGTTTATAATACAAAAAAGGATAATGATATGCATTGCTTCTACACAAAACAAATAATATAAGAACGCAAATCTTACTGCAATTTCACATTTAATGATATTTAATTATTTGTAGATTGCATTTAATAGATTACACTTTCATGAAACGTGTGCAATTAGTTTGTAAGAGGTGTTTGTGCTGAATTTTTGATGCATGTACAATGTCTGTTGCATTGACCAGCCATCCTGTGGTGTTTCGAGCTCTTCAAAACAGCAAATCATTTTGCCAGGCAGTTTGTGAGAGTTTTCGAAAAAGCTTTGAATCTCCTGTCACTACTCTGTTGTAGATCTCTCCAGAGCCCCCAGTGAAGACGGGGTCCCTGCAGCAGAGGAGGCTATGGAGGCCACTGAGGAAGACCAGGAGAGCCCAGGACAGGACACCAGTCAGCCAGGAATCTACACAGAGCATGTGTTTACAGACCCACTCGGAACAGAGTCTTCTGGGGCGTCAGCAGGCAACGATAACCAAAGGTGAGTCAGACCCTGTCGTGTCTTATCGTTGTTGATTTACAACCAGATTTTGGATGGGAGCTCATCTTTGGTTGGGTTCCTCTACAGGGAGTCAGATCAAGACAGGGACGATGCGGTCTCAGCAGGTGCAAAAGTGGATCAGGCAAAAGAAGAGACCCAGCGGATGAGCAGCGCATTGCCCACCATGTGGCTGGGGGCTCAGAATGGCTGGTGAGATGCACCAAAAAACACAAGCACCATATACATTTCCATTATGGCATGCAACAGACTTTATCAAACAGCAAAATAATAAAGATTTGAAACACTCAATACTGAAACTTTTCAAAAAATGTCAAAAGTTAAAATATGTATAGAGAAATAATTTAAAATAAATAGGCTAGGTGAAATTAGTTTTACATAGGAGTTTGTATATGAGTATATACACACTAGTGTTTCAAAGTTTGGGGTCAGTGAATTTGTTTATTTAAAATAAATGAATACTTTATTCAGCAATGACTCACTAAACTGAACGAAAGTGACATTAAATATCTTTATAATTTTTTTTATAAATTTCAAATAAATGCAGTTTGTTTGAACTTTTTGCTCATCAAAGAATCCTGAAACAAAATATAAATATATGAAGCAGCACAACTGTTTTCAACATTGATAATAATAAGTCATGTTAAAACATGATATTAGACTGATTTCTGAAGGATCATGTGACACTTAAGACTGGAGTAATGATGCTGAAAATTCAACTTTGAACCACAGGAATAAATTACATAATTACGTTTATTATAATATAAAACAATTACTTAAAATTTTACTAAAATGCAGCCTATTTCAAAATGGAAATCCTATGGATTTTTTTCTAAAATTATTTTAACATGTTCCTTAAAGTTCACATACAATGTTAAAGATTTTTTCACAAAGAAAACAAATATATATGTATAAAAACAATTATTTTTAACCTTAATCCTTTTAAGGCTTGTCAGTAAACGGCCACTGTTATGATTGGCTAACGTCATTGCATTAGGAAACAGTATCATTGTTTTCATTCATGCCAAATAAATGTAGTGTCTGCTTTGACTTGAGATCTACAGTATAGCAACTGCACTGAAAAAATATTTAGAGGGCTGTTTAATGTACACTCTATCATCAATGATTTGTTCTGACAATTCCTCATTTGCAAATGTCTTTCATGTAGTTTATACGTGCACTCATCAGTCGCTCGATGGAGGAAGTGTCTGCATGCTGTCAAGCTGAAGGATTCCATCTTGAACATAGTGTAAGTGGAAAGTAACCTTACAAATTCAGGAAGATAATAAAACAACTTTTGGAATATTGTTTATTTCATTTTTGAGTGGAATTGCAATGTATGTAGCCACTAGCCAGAAGATAAAGCAATTAGCCTTTTAGCTTTACTTTTATTGCACTTTTATTCAATCAAAAGAAAACACTGAGTACAAATGATATTTTATATCGTTTCTCGGCATAGACATGTGAAAGGCCGTGTTTTGGTGGCTCTGGCTGATGGGACACTGGCCGTCTTCCACAGAGGTCTTGGTAAGACACTGTCAGTTTGCTAATAATTCAGAAACTTATCTTAACTTTGACATTTACTTGTAAAAAAAACCCCCCAAAAAACATCTTGCTTCTACTTTTACAGACAGCCAGTGGGATTTGACCAACTACCACCTCTTGGACCTCGGCCGGCCACATCACTCAATCCGCTGCATGACCGTTGTGCACGATAAAGTGTGGTGCGGCTACAAGAACAAGATCTATGTCATTCAGCCCAAAGCAATGAAAATAGAGGTTCAGAATTATGTCTTTACTCTATTAGCTTTTGTGTTTTTGGAAACATGTATTGCATGCAATTTTTATTAGTATTTGTTCAATTTTCTGAAGAGCAAAAATTCCTTAAAGTTTAACTTTAGTGCCTGCAACACATTGGATCCTTCACTGGGAACCAGAAGTTACTCAATCCTGATAAACGTTAACTCTTTGAATTCTTGCAGCTGGGAACAATACAACTCGACACCATTATAATTTACTGAGATATTTGACTCTGGTTAAGCGTATCCATAGCAGACGGCTGGGAGTGGCTTGGATGGCAAAACGCCTAATGAAGTTTTCCTATTTGGCAAAAGACAACAGCCTTTTTGTTTGATTTCTCTAGTCAAATAGCACGGATTTCAATTTTTTTTTCACCTTTCTACTGTATTGGCTGCCATGTTATATAGAAAACCCATTTTGCCAGTGGTGAAGTGCTCCTTTAACTTAGTTAAACAGGAGGTTTTTACACTATGTTGTGACACATTTCTCTTTGGGTATTTATGAAACAGAAGTCTTTTGATGCGCACCCGCGTAAGGAGAGTCAGGTGCGTCAGCTGGCCTGGGTGGGTGATGGGATTTGGGTGTCCATCCGGCTAGACTCCACCCTCCGCCTCTTTCACGCTCACACCTTCCAGCATCTCCAGGACGTGGACATTGAGCCTTATGTCAGCAAAATGCTAGGTGAGATTCTGTCACGATACACCCACAGGAAACAGGGAAAGTAATATCCTTGCAGTGCACCATGTAGCTTTTGAATATGAATATGAATATGGTTATTTCTCATAACTAAAAAAAAAGATTATCCAGCTGCTTGTAAATCATTCATTACTAGGCTTAAGAGATATACCCAGTTTAGATGGAAAGATCTTAAGCTGACTAGCTGAAGACGTCACTGTAGCTTTAGCCATTAAAGGGTTAGTTCACCCAAAAATTCAAATTATGTCATTAATGAGACTCACCCTCATGTCGTCCCAAGCCCATAAGACCTATGTTCATCTTCGAAACACAGTTTAAGATATTTTAGATTTAGTCAAAGTTTTCTGTCCCTCCATTGTAAATGTATGTACGGTATACTGTCCTTGTCCAGAAAGGAAATAAAGACATCATCAAAGTAGTCCAAGTAGTCCAGTGTTTTGAAGCATCAAATACATTTTGGTCCAAAAATAACAAAACATACGACTTTATTCAGCATTGTACACTGAAAAAAATAATATGCTTTATCTAATCAATAAAATTGTGGCAACATATTACAAGCAATATTATTAATTCAATTGTACACATTTGAATTAATTAGAATATTAATTTGATTAACTATTACTCAATTCTAATTTGTTCAATTTAATAAATAATATTGCTTGTAATCTGTTGCCACAATTTTATTGATTAGATAAAGCATATTCATTTTTACAGTGTATTCTCTTCCAGTTCTGTTGTCAATCCGCGTTCACGAGTCCACAGTGACTGGTGGGTCCGTGTATTCGGGTTCAAAAAAATATATCTGGGCAAAAAAATGCAAGTCTTCCTCTATGTCGAAATCCTTAGACATGTTTGCGAAGATTGTTTTGTTTACAGCATGCGTTTCCCTCAGACTGTAAACGAAGCGCACCACATAACACGTCAGCAGCGCCACTGCGGACTCGTGAACGCAGCGATTTATGCCGATTCATTCAGACACAACTGTTCTGCTTTGTTTGGAACTGTTATCATTGGTCAAATAGAGCAAAAACAGTTAAAATGTACTGACATACTGTTTAAACATTTTAATGAATATCAACTTATTGTTTATTTAACTGTTGTATTACATTTGCAATTGTGCTGATATTCGGGGAAGAAAGCATTTTCCCTTGTGTGATATTGCTTAACTATATGATACAAATTTTTTTGAAATTTTGTGGGCATTTAATTCATATTACGGGCATTTCCTACCCTGCTGCACAATGCTATTTCATGCCAACTCCAGACTCAATACAATAATCGTCCTTCCACTTGTCTTTAACAGGAACAGGGAAACTGGGCTTCTCTTTTGTGAGGATTACGGCTCTAATGGTTTCCTGTAACCGGCTGTGGGTGGGAACAGGAAATGGTGTCATCATCTCCATCCCGTTATCAGACGGTAAGCCAACATCACAGCACACATACACATACTGTATGTACGTCAGTATATGATGTGGCTTTAGATTCAGTCTGTTCTCTCTCGTCTCCTGTCTCTGTAGCTGTTGGTCAGGGTGGATATCTAGGTCAGAGGGGTGAGTGGGAAACACATTGTTGACAGCTGATTAATTCTGAAACAAAGCTGTCTTGCTTGGCTTGTTTGCTTTTATGCTCTGCTGTGTTCAATATTTCATATCCAAGTTCTTTGTTCTTAGTTCCTCTTAGAGTGTCCTCTTTCTCCAGCCAACTTCATCTTTCTGAGCTTATCAACAGTGAATCTGCATCAAGTCGAAATTTGCTTTTAATGCTTTAATATTATTGGCTGTATCTAGGTAATTTCGCAACGAGGCTGTGCTTTGAATTTGACAGGCATCTTCTCTGCAAGATACTAACTGCTAACATTAGATGCTTTAGACACTTGTGTTTACACACTTTTTCCCCTAGCAGCCAATAAGACGGTGGGAGCGATCGCCTGTCGTCCAGGTGGGGCGGTGCGAGTGTACGGCGATGACACTGTGGTCGGTGCTGTGACTGGCTCGTACGTACCGTACTGCTCCATGGCACACGCTCAGCTCTGCTTCCATGGCCATAGAGACGCTGTTAAATTCTTTGCTACAGTTCCAGGTATAACATCATAACATTAGCCACCTTATTTTGAAATACGGAAGCAAGCTATTTTCTGTGAATGTGCAAGACTTCCTATTCATTATACATCTATAGGGAAATGACTACATGGAATACATTAAAGGATTAGTTCACTTTTAAAAAAAAACTTTTGCTGATAATTTACTCACCCGCATGTCATCCAAGATGTCCATGTCTTTCTTTCTTCAGTCGAAAAGAAATTAAGGTTTTTGATAAAAACATTCCAGGATTTTTCTCCATATAATGGACTTCAGTGGGAACCAAACGGTTCAAGGTCCAAAAAACACTTTCAGTACAAACTGTTCAAAGGGCTTTTAATGATTCCAGACGATGAATAAGGGTCTTATCAAGTGAAGCGATCGCTCATTTAATAAATAAATAAAGTTTTATAAGCTGAAATGGTCGCCTTGCTCTGTTCTGTGACGCACGTTTGTGACTTTCCTGTTCGAACTCGTTCATCAAAATGAACGAATTGACTCGGAAAAAGATTCGTTAATTTTGGCAAATGTAATGAAAGCGCAACGAAACTGCGCTACTCTTTATTTTTTTTACTTCAAGGACAGTTTAACAGTTTGGACCAACGTCTGTGCAGTGCGAGTTGATCTTGATCAAGCGACACTGTAATTAGACAGCGCTAAGATCCAGTAAAGAAAGCATTTGAATTCGCCTCTGTAGTAATAACATCGCTGCGAGATCTTGTGAGAAGCATTCAAATTTCTCTGTTATTAACAGACCAAACAGCGCTGATGTGGAAACCAGGAGAAACATTGTGCCATTAATGAACTAGTACTATATATAGATATATATATGTATATTGAATAAAGAGAATAATGTTTTACATTGCAAAAATTACATTGCGTTACAATGCAAAAATAGCTAAATGTATTGATCTATTTTAAGCAAGTAAAGCATTTAAGAATTGTGTTTGCTAGACATACTATACAGAGGTGGGTAGAGTATCCAAAAACTACTCAATTAAAAGTACAAGTACTTATAGAAATATTTACTCAAAGTAAAAGTAATAATCTTAAAAGTTACTTGAGTAAGAGTAAAAACTACTCAAGTAGTTAGTTACTAGTTACTTTCACATAGGCCTTTTACTGACTATAAATAACTTTGCAACTACATGTCAACTTATTCAAACACTGAGAGTTAGTAGAGATGTAGGTGCAACGTTACTTACAGTCATCAGAACGTGTTAAAGGTACCATCAAAATAAAGTGAAACCTTAAATGGTGAAAAATATATTGCATTTTACTAGATGAAAGAATGTTTTCAGCATATTGTTTTAAATCTGTGGTGTGTTATATAATGACTGGTGGAGTGCAAATGTGTGTAATGCTGTGTTTCAGGTCAGGTTATTGTGCCAGGAGCTGAAGGCACGCCTGAAAACTCAGACTCTTCAGCCTCAGACGGCAAGAGCATGCTTATCATGAGCGGAGGAGAGGGATACATCGACTTCAGAATCGGTAAGAGCTTCAGTACCAGTGTCTCCAGGACCAGCAGATGCTGTGCATGTCTCACATTTTAAACCCATTAAATGTGCACATTCTGCTCTGCTGACATTATGAAACCATCTCTTTTTTTTGTTCTCTCAGGTGATGAGGATGGTGGTTTGGGACGAGATGAAGATGAGGAATCAGCCGAACCTACGTTAAAACTGCAGTCGGCTCCTGCCAAGCCAGAGCGCAGTTATGTTATAGTCTGGCAGGTTGCGCAGTGAGTGACTGATGAATCACTGCTTCGGGTTATAAACGGAGAACTCTAGATCAAACCCACACGGACAGACTTTTCTTCTTATTGATACGGATATTATCATTAACAATAATAGTGTTGTTCTTAACCTCTACATCACAATGAGTTCTTTAATATTTTTTGCTTAGATGTTTATTTAATTTATTGTTTATATTAATCTGGCATTGACAGAAGAGATAAGTGTTGAAATGAAGGAACAAAACGACAACTTTAAGTCCGTCCACAACTATATGAAATCCTGTGCTAAAAGTCTTAAAGGGATACTCCACTTTTTTGGAAATAGGCTCATTTTACAACTCCCCCAGAGTTAAACAGTTGGGTTTTACCGTTTTCGAATCCATTCAGACGATTTTTTGATATTTAAAAGAATATCAGTAACCAGACAGTTTCTGGTCTCATTGACTTCCATAGTATATTTTTTTCCTAGTCAATGGGACCAGAAACTGTCTGGTAACTGATATTCTTCTAAATATCAGAAAATCGGCTGAATAGATTTGAAAACGGTAAAACTCAACTGTTTAACTCTGGCGGAGTTGTAAAATGAGCTTATTCCCCCCCCCCCAAAAAAAGTGGAGTATCCCTTTTAATGTAACTGTTATAATGTTAGCTGCTTGAGTTTTTTTTTTTTTTTTATGTTGGTCACAGAATTGATCAAAGGTTTCTCTGTGCACAATGGCAGTGGTAGCATTGTGTAGTTCATGTATATAGAAACTCAGAGAGCTATTTTTGCTATCAGTCTGGCGTAGATCTCGTGAGCGGTGTGTCTCGGCACCTTACAGCATGGTGTGCGTGTCTGTATGTGTGTATTTCTCGCTTGCATGAGTCCTGTGTCATTCCTATACGGAGCCCCGGAGCTCTAGAAATTCGGGCTTCCTTCACGCTAGAGCTTGCTGACACTTTAAAGACAGTAACGAACAAACATAATCTCCGGAAAGAGCAACATAAAGCTGCGTTCACACTACACTCGACTTTCGCCAGGTCGCCAGTGGCTGCGCTGGAGGGCGTTCCCCACTACTGGTTGCCTAGTATTGTTTGTGAGTGACATTCACGGAAGTTACTCTATGTTAGACAACAAATGCGTTTTATTGCTGCTACAAACAAATATTTTGTAAGGAAAGTCTAAATATAAATGGAATCAGTACATAAAATGCATAATATTAAAGATGAACGAGAAACAGTGAGTGCTCTTTGCCATCGCGGCAATTTAACTGCAGCAAACGGGCAAATACCGGTCTATCTGGGTTCCCAAAACCATTCAGTCACGGAGTCAGTACGATGAACACCACTGTATGTACACGGAGATATATCGTCCATTATAGGACAGTTTCTGGCTGTTAAAATGAGCGTCTCGTTCAACTTGCCTCGGTCAGACTCAGCGCTGAAGAGTGACGCGCTCCACGGACTTCACTCCTATTGGTTGTCGCTCGCGAAAATCGCCCTTCATTTGCATAAAGTTAAACATTTCTCAACTTTGATGCGTCGCTGGACACGCCCCACCGGTCGCTGTCGCGTGTGTCGCCGGAAGTCGCCCGCTCACCATTGATACGGTAGAGATCCACTTGTCCGACACGACAGTCGTGTGTTGTCGCGACGCCTCTCCACATTTGTACATTGATGGGCGTTCCTCAAGTTTACCGCTATGAGCGTGGTTTTGAGCCAGCGGCCAGTTTAGAACAGAGGACCTGCGAGAGACTTCCCTCCGTCTCCATATGCTCTACTTCTATTGGATAGTAGCAGCGCGTTCAACGGAAATTCATTTGCATAAAGATGGGCATCGGCCAGCTTTTTGACGCGCAGCATTTTTCTAAATGAAGCGCCTCCTTCCCAGAATGCTTTACGGGCGCGTCAAAGTCGTGTGACGTCACTCATAGGAATAAAGCGGAGCGCGGCACGACAGAAGTGCCACGCGGACAAGTGGATCCGCACCGATAATAAGTGGTATCGCGTCGCTTGGTCGTGTGTAGTGTGAACGCGGCTTAAGGAAGAGCTGCATGATTCAAATTGGAAAAAGAAATGTTTCAAATAAAGATCACGATTCTCGGACGATTCTGAACAGACAACTGAACAAAATAATATCTTATTTATTAGAGGTTCTGGCTAAATACTGCAGTCTATATACATTTTGTTATTTAATTCGAATTCTATTTTTTTTTTTTAATTGGTTTGAACGAATGATTCAATGACTCGCTTCATTACTGAATGAATCAGTGTTTTTGATCAAATCTCTTGAATGAATGATTCAATGGCAAATATATATTTTTTAACAGTCACAACAGTCGCCACCTACTGGTGTAATGATGTAATTGATACAATCATTATTTGAAGCACCACATTACTTTTAAAAGGTGATTTGCTCTATTTTTTATTGCTACCGTAGACATCAGTGTTTATATCCAGGTTCCAAACTATAAACTTTTATCTCAGTACTTCTGTAATAATTTGAATTATTGTAAGCCAGAAAAAAACGATACTGTGTGGTTGAAAAAAGACATTTTGTGAAGCTGTTTCATACTTCTACATGACAACTGCTCTCTCTGGATCAGCGGCAGCACTTATGCAGATTTGAATGTTTCGGCGTGCTTTTGGTTTAATAGCCAGGCGAATCGTTGTCAGTTAGGAATAAAGCTGCGTTCACACTGCCAATTTCATTTCAATTTCAGCTTTCAATTTCCGGCAGAATCGTGTTGGTGCAATCTCTTAATTGTGCAGCTCTAATACGCGGTAGTGTTTATTGCAGTAGAGATGGTCTACCCTTTTACCAAAGGATGAAACGTAGAACAAATAACACGTAACTATACAGCCTAATTGTCAAATATTTTGCATTGCCAAGGCTTTTTAATGTTCTGTGACTCTCTTGAATGGACAAACAAAGGACAAAATAATGTTAATAAAAAATTGACAGGGATTGTATAATAAATGATTTGTATTTCTTGTGTTGGATTTAGTTTTGTTTGCTTTCGCACTAAGCATACCAGATAATTAATATGGGTTTTGTCTATATTGTATGTCCCTGGCCTTGTTTTGGATGTTGTTTTTGTATTTTTTAATTCTGAGTTTGCGCTCCTTTTGTATCTGCTCTGTTCGACACTTTTATTGTACCTTGATGTCTGTTGAAACAAATGCAACAGGAAATTGGATTTTTATGTGTAAATGGGGACATGGGTAGGTTTTGGGCTTTTTGTTTCTTTTAAATTCTGACGCATAAAGGGAATCTTTATATCCTTGTCGACGCCATTCCAGTATTTATTTTTCATAATGAACTTTGTGGTTCAGAATGTAACTTTTTACATGTTTGTGAACAAGGACGTTATTGTTTTGCTTTACGTCAGACACAGATGTTGTCATGTTGAAGGAACTGACTAATAATTTTGACAGTATTAGACGGCGTAGGACGAATAACCTCCATGGATCGTTTGGAAATCAACATGATTATTGTACTGAGCTATGCATGTATTTTTTTTAAAGTATACTGCAGTTTCTTTGTTCATGTTTGTTTATCGCCACCTTTCTGGGTGGTTGTGTGAGTGTGTGGAGATGATTGAGAAATATTACTGCATTTTTGTGTGTGAATGAGTTTGTGTGTGTAGTCAATGTATCCCTTAAATCTTACTGGACTTGCTGTGTGTGCCACGGCTTGTCAACACTGTTTTTCTTGTCAAAAGTTTGCTAAAACTGCATCATAGCCTTATTTTTAAATTCTATTAAACTCGATTTCATGGGGAATTCACTTTCTGTCTTGGTTTTATTCATTAATGTGTTCATATGTTATAAAATAGTTTGATTCACAAACCGAAATGGTGCCAACGGAGTTTTAGACATTTATAACGGAATATTTAATTTAATTTCCATCCTGTGTGTGTGTGTGTGTGTAATGTGTGTGTGTGTATATATATATATATATATATATATATGAAGAGTTCAGATGCAAAAGCCTCTAAATGCTATTTGAAATTTTCTTCTAAAATACCATTTTTATCAAGCTTGTATATTTAAGTTCAGTAATTTCCCTTAAATGACAATTAATAGGTCATCTTCATTGCCATTTAAGTGAAATTACTGAACTTAAATATACAAGCTTGATAAAAATTATCATTTTAAAAGAAAATTTCAAATGGCACTTGGAGGCTTTTGCATCTGAACTCTTCATATATATATATATATATATATATATATATATATATATATATATATATATATATATATATATATATATATATATATATATATATATATATATATTCTGTCAATATTGTTATATCGCTTTAACTCATAGACATATACACTAGACCTCACCTGGGGGTTCTAAGCATGCGTCAAAACCGCCGCCATCTTGGAACAGGGGTCTTGTCATAGGAAGTAGCTAGGTAACGTTGCTATCTCTGCCTTTACTTCGAATTCATTGATGGTGGCGGACTTTTGTGCAGCGTATGAAGTTCACGGATGAAATCTGAACTAGGAAGAATGTTAAAAAAAAAAAATGTTCTTTCTGGAATCAATGATAAATACATGTCTGACCGTTGGAACAAACCAAAAAAACAAGAAAAATCGCATTCATGATGATTTATGGTGATTTTATTTGCGTTAGACCTGTGTCTACTACATTGACGCTGATGCATTAAAGTGGAGGGGCTCCCCTGTTTCAAGATGGCGGCTCTATTGACGCATTCGTTCTAATGAACTGCCGTATCCAAGGTGAGGTCTAGTGTATATATCTATGGCTTTAACTGACAAAACATGACATCATCCGCCCGGAAGTGACATCATTTTGAAGGAAAATCAACAGAATGCACACCTGTAAGTTTTGGCAATAGATCTGATTTGTTTTGTGGTATTAGGTGGTTTGCCTTAATCTAAAACATTAGTCTTGTTTGACATAATTACAAAAATCCTTTTTCATAATACCGACGGCTGAAAGATTAAGACTAAAAAAAGA
Organism: Pimephales promelas; assembly: GCF_988280905.1. Lineage (NCBI taxonomy): Eukaryota > Metazoa > Chordata > Actinopteri > Cypriniformes > Leuciscidae > Pimephales > Pimephales promelas. The sequence continues at coordinate 14,785,625 of NC_142771.1, read as the reverse complement.
TTAAACTTCTGTTAACACGCTCATCTAAGCTCTCAAAAGTAATGTATAGACTAGAGATTCATTTCGATGTTTGATTTTAATGATATTTATTTACTTTATATCATGGTTAACTTTGGTACTGTGTTTTTGTCGCCACTTCAGGTGCAAAGTAAAAAAGGATCTTTAAAATGAATCCAGTTGAGAACCGCGTTCGCCAGCAGGTGGCAGCACTGCACTATTCCCGCAGGCCCATAGCAACACGAAGGAGGACATTACACATGCTGCTGATGATGGTGAGAGAGAGAGAAACAGAGCTGCAGCACTTACATAAGAGAGCCAGCTGCTCTCTTAAGCTGTGTATGTGTGTGTGTTTGTTTGCTCACCTACCCGTTCACACACTTTGAGGACATAGTGAAATCCTACACCTCCATATTTTTTTGTTATTGTAAATTTAGCTGTTTATGTCGCTTGCAAAAACATAAAAATACGATTTTGAACACCATGTACCATAGTAAATACCATAGTTTTTTTTTGTTTTTTTTTTTGTTTTTTTTTTTGCATTTGCATTTGCTCTTTGAAAGACCATGGCGTGCCATATTCCATATTTTACATAGTAACGTTAAATGGTGCCTTTACCATCTTCTATACCATAACTGCCTACCATGTTAGGTAACGTAAACAGTGATTTGTGTCATGTCTTTCAGCAACTACACTGTTATTTAACAGTTATTTAACACTCTTTGAAATGGTTAAGCTCAAGGTTAGAAAGTACAAAGTGTGTATGTGAGTATTACAATCTCGTAATGTGATTTAGACCGTGCCGTTACAGAGCGTGCTAAAAACATTCTCTAATGTGTAGGACACGGGTCGAAGGGCAGCGGCAACATGGCCGGCTTCCAGGCAAATGCCAGGGTTTCCCTGCGGCTGAATCAGGAATTATGAATAACAGGAGCTGGCCAAGTCGAGACTGTGAATGCGACAAACTGTTCATGCGAAGATTAGTATCATGAGGGGTGACGTCCTTCCCCTGGACGTTCTCTCTAAACATAGAAGCGCTGCGACTGACCATGTGCTTATGTGATGTATTTTGATGAGGTGTTAGTGTGTCTGGCTGGTATTGTGAGGGAGAAGAGCATGAAAGGTTTGTTCATTTCATTGGTATCTCTATATTTATACACACACATAACAGCTCAAGTGTCTGGCAGTGCTGTGTTTATCAACGGTTGCACGGCTTTATTTAAGGGCACCACCTCAAAACAACATTAATTTTAGTTTTTTTGTTTTTTGTTTAAGAACCAGCTATTTCTTTTCAAGCTTATAAAAGGGCATTTTTTAAAGGAACAATTTTAACAAAAGAATAAATTCTGTCTTAATTTGCTCACATTGCTCTTAAATGTCATTCACCCTTCTGCATAATGAAAATTGGCTTGTTATGTTTGCTTTATACAACTCGTGAGAACAGATCTGGCAATGACGTCAAATCTGGTGTGCTATGTTTGAATATGCGCATGTGGAAATGACATTCGAGAGCTAATGCATTAATAGTGGATAATGGCTTTATTTTGGGTCTTTTCATCAAATAAAGCTTTTGTATGAGCCTGAAAGACTTGAAATATAGTGCACGAGGACTGCTTTTTATAGTTGATTGCCCCTGGTCACCAGGCACGTGCACAGATAGACCCAAAGTATCTGATCTTTTACCCTTTAAACCACTATTGAAACATCTCAATACAGCCAGATAACTTAAGCAATAGCCCTCCATTAGCTAAAGGAATAGTTCACTTTAAAAAAAAAAAAAATGCTGATAATTTACTCACCCCCATGTCATCCAAGATGTCCATGTCATTTTTTCTTCAGTCGAAAAGAAATTAAGGTTTTTGATGAAAACATTCCAGGATTTTTCTCCATAAAATGCGCTTTACTGGTAACCAAACCTGTAAACCTCCTGTTCGAACTCGTTCATCAAAATGAACAAATCTTTTCCAGTCAACTCTGAAAACGAACGAACGAAAAAATATTAGTTCATTTTATAATGAATATCACATTTTGCAATCAAGCTGATATTCGAGAAAAAAAAAGCACTCTTGCTCGTGTGATATAATTGACTCAAGGCCATTAAATTATAGAAAAATAATGAAGACTCTTCCATCTTTCATGAATGAATCAGCTAGTTTGAACAAATCAGTTGAATGAATGATTCTTTGATTCACTCATTACGAATTGCCATCAACTACTGACATTTTTAGTTTCATAGCCTAAAAAATAGTATCATTTCATTTTCCCCAATATTTCATATTTCAGTAACACTTCACAACATGGTTCCATTGGTTAATGTTAGGGAATGCTATTTATTTATTATAACTACGTATTGATCTCTGTTTTTCTTTAGTTAACAAAAATACAACTGTTCATGTTAGCTCAGGTCCATTAAATAATGTGAACAGATTTTCATTGTTCGTTCATGTTAACTAATATTTGTTAACCAATCATAACAAATTGAACCTTATTGTATTAAACCCATAATGTTATATTTAGAAAGTTACTCTCATCGTAATTGCAGTTTAAATGAATTATGATAAATAGTAAGATGGATTTTTTTGATACTGATTTCATTCAATTGGGATCAAAACCCATATAGTGTAATTGATTAAAAATTATCTGTGCATTGCATTAGCAATAATGCTGAAAATTAAGCTTTGCATCACAGGAATAATTGACATTTTACAATACAAAAACAAAACCTTTATTTTAATAACATTTCACAAAATTACTGTTTTTACTGTATCAAATAAATGCAATCTTGGTGAGCCTGATAGTCTTCTTTTAAAGACATTTAAAGGATCTTACCACTTTCTGAACGCTAGCATTTTCTTGCGCTGTGTGAAAAAGAACAGCGTGGACATTCTTCAAAATATTTCCTTTAATGTTTCACAACTCGAATTGTTTCAGAATGACATGAGTTATAAACCGGGGTGGTTTCAGTGGGTTGCTAAAGAAGTAAAAGTGAGTTTGTCGTCAGTTTGTTATCCCTCTCATTACGGCCCATCCGTTGACCTATCAGCCCTGTGATGTGTCTGTAATTTATCAAGTTCTCTGAAGGCAGTAATGATTCAGGCTTTTTAATATCCCTGCACTGCAGTCCTCCAAATTTAGAGGTAGAAAGAGAGAGAGAGTGTGTGTGTGTGTGTACTCAGCATGTTTTTTTTTTCCGCTCGGCTCACAAAGTCGCCCCTAAATTTATCCTGACAGTCTCTGGGGAAATGCCTTGAGAAAAGTGCTTATTACTAAAAAGGGGCTTGCAGAGCACAAAACTAGAGCAAGAGCAGCCCAGGCATTTCTCTAGAACAAAACCTGTCACGGGACGCTAAAGTTTGAGAAGCTCCGCTCCATGGTTTTGACAGGTCAAAAGTAGAGAGTAGTTCCTTAAGAGTAGAAGTTCACTATGACGACTAAGACAAAAATACAGAAAGGTAGTTTGATGTTGCTATTACTAAGAATTTCTGAGTAAACTGTAGGTCATGTGACCCAAGTCTCTATGAAATTTGGCTCTGGAATGTCAGGGTTTTTTGGGATTGCCTGGGAAAGTGCAACTAACAGAATGTACAGAATGTGCTCCTTAGAGTAAAACGTGCCAAAACATGCCATTCACATGTTCCATCCTCAATAAACCTCTTGCATTTCACCCTGGAGGGCAATACAGTTGAGTAACAACAGTACTACTGGGACACTTTTTTTTTGCCCAGGTGCGTTTTAGAGCTGTCCGTGAGTACAAGAGATTCCATCAGGTTCAAACACCTTTGATTGGCCATTGCATTCATGTGCTCAAAAGATTTGTCTGTGATTGGCTTCAATGATCAACGCTTCAAATGGAAACCTTTGAGGCTCTTTACAGAGCGCTTACACAGATACACATTTGAAAATTGAAAGCTGCCGGCAGAGATGCTGGTATCTTCACATTTTTCAAATCCCCCTGTAGTCAATAATTTTATCACTTAAAACTCATCTTCGATCACCAAAATGACATATTAAAATGTTTTTCCCTTGAAAAAAAAAAAAATTCTGCATGCCTTAAAATAGCTTGAATGTAACTCTGCTGCCTTACTATGTGCGGTTCTATGAATATGTAAATTAGAATACGTTGATGTGATTGGTTACGAGGTAATTTGTGACGTCATTTCAAACCGCGTCGCACTGCAGTTTTAAGGAGAAAATACTCAGCAATGGTATTGACATGAATTTACACATGGTTTGTCTTAAAACATATTAAAAACCCCACATAGACATATAAAGAACATTTTAAAAGCTTGATTTTCAAGGGCTAATGGGGCTAATAAAGGCCTTATGAAGCGAATCGATACATTTGTGTAAACGTTACAAAGTAAAATTCTAGCTTCCGGCCATACGTTGTCTACTTATGCTTAAAGCACTTTTTAGGAATGAGGGACAGGTGCTTTAGGAATCGTGTATAATTTATCACTTTGACTCAGCACATGTGCGCTCTGTATCCTGTTTCATGGATCACTGTGTTGGCTTTCACAGCATCTCTCTCTTTCTCTTTCCTATTCCCATTTGTCTCCTCCTCATTCCATCAGCACCATCCTGCTCTCTCTCTTTCTGATGTGCGTCACAGGCTCGGTAAACACGTTTGCTGCGAGGCCTGCTGCTCACCTGCTTTGAATTTTACATAGAGAGTGGGCTGGAAGCTGAGAGAGACTGTGTGTGTGTGTGTGTGTGTTTTAGATGAACTCCTCTGATCTCAGAGGCTTGAAGACACATGCTTCATTAGCCATGTGTCAGAGACAGACCTTCAGAGATCACTGACCACTGCAGCTCAACACTATCAGCATCTGTTCACACATTTCAGGTTTCATTTTATATGGCACAAGTTTATTTGGATCTAATAAGCCTGCTGGAAACTGTAGCAGAGCCCCATTAATTGAGTAATTCAGCTAGAAAATATGGTCATTATTTGCTCACCTTCATGTTACTGCAAACCTGTATACATTTACCTGTGAAAAACAAAGAGAATTTCTGAAGAATCATTTTCGAATTAGTCTTCAAAAAAAGATTTTTTTTTTGTTGTAAATTATTTAATTTGTGGTGTGTTTTCCACATAAATGTATTGTATGGTTTAAGACCTTGAAATATAATGCAGGTTTAAGTCATATTGACTACTACATGGTACTCTTTGTTTTTTTTTTAATTTTTTTTTTTTATCTTAGAAGTATAAACTGTTTTTGTATGGAAAGGACTGGTGTAAATATTCGTACCAGAAAAAAAAGTGCCCACCAGAAAAAAAGACCAATAATGGGTTTGGAATGAATGTAAAAAAAGAAAAGAAAAGAAGAATACCCCTTGATATATATATATATATATATATATATATATATATATATATATATATATATATATATATATATACGTATATATATAATTTTAGTCCATGTAATTAACTTTGCAGTCATCTATATGCTAGTGCATGTCTAAAAGTAAAATTTTATAATTTTATTCAGTAAGGATGCAATGCAATTAATCAAAAGTGACAATTAAGACAATTTGCAAAAACAGCTTTTTCTATCAAAGGATCCTAAAAACAGCATATCTTGTACGTATGAATATATATGTATTCATACATACAAGATATGCTGGAAATAAACACATATTTCCATCTGAGTTAGTATCAAGTGTGATGGTGAGCTTTCTGTGTATAAGTCAGCTTTCATCGCTTGTGTTTTCAGCACCTTGGACAGTGTCCAAACAGAAGCATGTCGCTGAGTAAGTGCAAGAGATTCTCCATCGGTGTTCCGTGATTGGTCAGATTTAGAGAGGTTCTGTGACTCATAATGATGCCAGAAGGCAGCGACAGGGTGATGAGCTCAACCATGACTGAACTGGGCCTCTCGACAGAGAGCCCGACCAACACCTGGGGTGCTTGTGAACTCAAAGTTTATTTAAAGGTTCTAAAGTTTTGCGAGAAAACGTGAATAGTCTACGAGAATGCTATAGTTTTGCAGGGGAACGCATCGTTTCTTGGGGAACACAATAGTTTTGCTAGTGAAAGCTAAATTTCTCTGAGGATGCTAAAGTTTTGCAAGAAAACTAAAAGATTTTTGGAGATCAAAATTTTTGTTAGTGAACGCAATGTTTCTCAAAAAATGCTAAAGTTTTGCGAGAGAACGCAAAGTTTCTTGGGCAACAAAAGTTTTTCTAGTGAACACAAACATTATTTGAAGATGCTAAAGTTTTGCGAGAAGACAAAGATTCTTGGAGAACGCTTTTGTAGGGGAACACAAAGTTTCTCTGAAAATGCAAAAGTTTTGCGAGGGAATGCAAAATATTTCTCGGAGAACGCAAAAGTTTTGCAAAGGAATGCAAAGTCTCTTAGGTAATGCTAAAGTTTTGCGAGGGAACACAACGATTTTTGGGTAATACCAAAGTTTTACGAGGGAACGCAAATTTTCTCTGAGAATCCTAAAGTTTTGCGAGAAAATGCAAAGATTCTTTGAGAACGCTGAAGTTTTGCGGGGGAAAGCAAAGTTTCTCGAGGAGTAAAAAAGTTTTAAAGAGGGAATACAAAGTTTCTTAGAGAATGCTGAAGTTTTGTGAGAAATCATAAAGATTTTTAGAGAATGCTAAAGTTTTGCAAAAATGATAAAGTTTCTTAGAGAATGCTGAAGTTTTGCATGAAATTATAAAGATTCTTAGAGAATGCTAAAGTTTTGCGAAAAAAATTATAGTTTCTAAGAGAATGCTAAAGTTTTGTGAAAAAATTATAAAGTTTCTAAGAGAAAGCTAAAGTTTTGCGAAAAAATTAAAGTTTCTTACTTGGAGAATGCTAAAGTTTTGTGAGAAATCATAAAGTTTCTTAGAGAATGCTAAAGTTTTGTGAAAAAATTATAAAGTTTCTTAGAGAATGCTGAAGTTTTGCGAAAAATCATAAAGTTTCTTAGAGAATGATAAAGTTTTGTGAAAAAATTAAAGTTTCTTACTTAGAGAATGCTAAAGTTTTGCGAGAAATCATAAAGTTTCTTAGAGAATGATAAAGTTTTGTGAAAAAATTATATAGTTTCTTAGAGAATGCTAAAGTTTTGCGAAAAATCATAAAGTTTCTAAGAGAATGCTAAAGTTTTGCGAGAAATCATAAAGATTCTTAGAGAATGCTAAAGTTTTGTGAAAAAATTAAAGTTTCTTACTTAGAGAATACTAAAGTTTTGCTAGAAATCATAAAGTTTCTTAGAGAATGATAAAGTTTTGTGAAAAAATTATAAAGTTTCTTAGAGAATGCTGAAGTTTTGCGAAAAATCATAAAGTTTCTAAGAGAATGCTAAAGTTTTGCGAGAAATCAAAAAGATTTGGAGAGTGTTAAAGTTTTGCGAAAAATCATAAAGATTTTTAGAGAATGCTAAAGTTTTGTGAAAAAATTAAAGTGTCTTAGAGAATGTTATAGTTTTGTGAGAAATCATACAGATTCTTAGAGAATGCTAAAGTTTTGCAAAAAAAATTATAAAGTTTCTTAGAGAGTGCCAAAGTTTTGCGAGAAATCATAAAGATTTTTAGAGAATGCTAAAGTTTTGCGAAAAAATTAAAGTGTCTTAGAGAATGCTATAGTTTTGCGAGAAATTATAAAGATTTTTAGAGAATGCTAAAGTTTTGCAGGTTTCTTGGGGACGCAATGGTTTCCTCCTATCTCATTTTTCCATCACCGTGTGCCTTTAGCAGTCTCTTGGATCTTTTGCAGAATCTCCAGACAAAATGAATTACCGGTAACAAAACACATGCTAACTAATAGTTAAGATCCAAAATGCACTATAAAATTTTCATTCACTCAAGACCAGGAACAACCGGCAATAATGTCAAATTTGCTTTCATATCAACTTGCGGTGAACTTAGGATGGTTTAAAAAAGTCTGTTTGGACAACATAAAAAAATGAGTTGTCCTGATTTCCGTGTAACAATTCTTCCCTTGCTAATTTACACACAAAGAAAGCATCAAAATGAGCCTCTGAATGATTAATTTCCTAATTACACACACTTATTAGTTCTTATTAACAGTTAATTTATATTTTCCCTGTTCTGTAATTTGTCACAATGACCAAAATAGAAAATACATTTGTGCTTTTGAAGTGTTGGTGCAGTGTGGGATTTGTGTTTTTGTTCTGTGTTTGATTTGACGGCTATAAGAAGATGTGATTTTCTGAGGTCACAAGAGGAGGCAAGAAGCGTGACAAAAATATAAAAGATTGCGGTGTGTTTGCAAGACATCCAATTCGTCTGTCACCCCCCTTCCTTTGTCTTACTGACAGATCTGAAGTGGCTTTAAATGCCGGTTGCTTTTCCATAATCAGACAACAAAATGAAATCCTGCCATTTGACACGTGGAGGGGAATCAGACCCCATGGGAGGGAAGCATACTTTGAATTGCAGGATGATTGTGTGTGTGTGTGTGTGCCTGTCTGTGTGGGTGTATATGACTGTGGCTCATATTTCCTGGAGCTGTAGATTTGTCAGCAGACAGGCCTGACTCTTCCTTGAGGTCGCTCTGAATTAAATATGAGGAGTCTTGTGGAAAAGTTTCTGCAGGACAAGCAATTGTCAGGAGTTGTCTCAGCTGGTCATTTTAAATTAAATTAAATTAAACTTTTACCTGTTTGTCGTTAATTGACTCTATGACAGTTACAGAAAATAGTGTAAAAGGTAGCTTGTTAAATCTAGAATGTGCACTAATTTGAAAATGATTTGCTCATTTTCTATCCATATTTGCTTTATATTTTAAATGAGGTATATATTACTCTACAGTACGGCAGTTTGCCAGCCTTACATAATTTATACGTACTGCTGATTCTTGCTGTGAAGTGAGAAAGTTTGTATTTTCAGACACACATGATATACTAAAGCGTACTAATTACTGTATACTGCAGTAAATACTATGCCTCCTATTTTTTAAGGCTGCAGCTATTTGCGCTAAATAGCAACAAGAAGTATTTTCTAGTTCAAATAGTAGTTAAATGCTATTTATACTTTATATATATATACATCTCAGTGGATTGTAATATATTATAAAAAGAGTATGCAATAACAACAAATTCCGAATATATGATTATATGGATTAAAATCATAAATGAATGCTGCTTTATTATAGCCTGGGTTTCCCCTTTCTGCCTTGACGCAGCACGATTTTATTCGCGCTGCTAGGTAGTCTGGATACCATGAACCAAATTTTCCCCTGAAATAGGGAACCGAGCACAGGCGCATTTGATAGACATTCGTAGTACCCAATAATACGGCTCTGGGCATTCGTAAACCACGCCTCAAATACAAGAAAATTAACATGTGGTTTCCAGACCACGTTTCATTCTCAATGAAACATGGTCTGGCATTAGCCAGGCTAGCTTTATTAGTGGTCCTATTCAACATCCATGTAATCTTTCCATTCCGCATAAGGTTTTTTAGATTTTAGAAAAAAATTGGTTCATTTCAGAACTGCAAAACAGTTCGCTGAAAGGTTCTTTGTGGAACCCAAAATGGTTTTTCTGTGGCATCACTGTGAAAACACACTTATGAAACTTTTATTTGAAAGAGTATTACAGAGTATTAAGAGTGTACAACCCAAGGTGGCTATAAAGCCAGCGCTGGCATTTGATAAAACTAAAACATTAAGTCTGAAATTATACATGCAAATACATTTAAAATGATGAAGTCTTAGCCTACTTACAGGTTGTGGCCCAACAACTGCTGCCTCTGGTTTCAAAGTTTGAACTGCTTCATGTTTTAGTAACAGTTTCTTGTTGAATCCGGTGTCGAATTCGTGGAGATTCTGGAAGCTGTCTTCCGTAAAATGCGCTGCACAGAGGGCTAGATTACGATCGTCATTTTCAGGAACATAATCAAACATAAATTGTATCCATTGTTGACGAAGTACAGCGTCCGTGGGAAGCTCAAACACAGAAGACCTGACAGCTGGATGAACATAACACACTTTCGACGAGTCGCAGAAATATGGCCATGCCCTTTCCTGCATATTCCGGAGGGAGGGTTTGATGTAAATGTGTGGGTTAGTGACGTCTAAAACCCAGCTGTAGTCCCAATCGATCGTTTCTGTAGGCAATATTTTTTAAAAGACGATATCTCTGCTTACACTAAACTTTCAGCGCTGCAACTTTGCAGATACTGTTCATGCAGCAACAGCAACATTACACACTATTTAAAATGAAAAAAGTGAAATTGCAATCAACCCCCCCTTTAATTGTTCTTGATTTATAGATATCCTTTTCTGAATTAATTAACTGTCACCGTACCACAGGTGGGACACTTGCCATTATATTTTTAAAACAATAATATCTTAGAAAAGACCTTAAGTAATATTGACAAACTATATATCATTTGAAAGCTTACGATCTATAGTTTCCATATTTGGTGACTGATTTTCAAAATAATTTACACAGGAGCCGTAATTTATCAATTTGCAACAAGAATAATTTCATACTCAAAGTGTGTTCAGACCTTTATTTTGAAATAGCAATGAACATGAAAAATCATGAAAAAAAGTTAGAAACCTCAGTTTGATTTCATGCCAAGAGTTCAAAAGATAGAATCCATTCAATTATTTTAGAAAAAAAGGTCTGAAAATGTTTTAAATATTACGAAAAAAAATAGATTCACCATTTGTGTTATGGCAATAAGCTATAACGTGCATGCATGTGCTTTGTATGTGATTCCTAGAGGTTGAATTCATATCAAAATCTGCCAAACTTCCCTTACTATTTCTGAATAGGATTTCTACTTCATAAATTGTGTGAAATTTGTGAAAATAATGGTTCAGATCACTCAAAACGCATATGGAAATGGAGACGCCCTTATATGGGCAGTAATGGAGTCTGATTGTGCCCTAGTGAAAAAGTTTGGTACTGCGCCCAAACAAAATCAGTTTTTGAGATATCAACCTAAATTTTGAAACACAACTTGTTCAGATTTTTTCTTGTCCCAGGTTTTGAAAATATATATTTTCAAATATATATATATTTCAAATATATATATATTCCATGTCTATTCAAAAAAGGGGGGGTGACAGTTAAGAGGTTAGTCTTAATGTATTAGAGTGTTTAAAAAATGTAGAAGTGAAAGTGAGTGTTGCCACTTAAAGAGTAGTAAAGAAGAGTAAACTTTATTATGGCCTGTTGTGTTGAGTTAATTAACTCAATGGGGAGTTGACAACTACTACTACTCTACTCTTGCATGGTGAGCATGGAAGACTTTCTGTTTCCTTTCCTGCCTTTGTCTGTGCTGAGAGCTGATATCGACTCTCAGGTTCCCTGTGGTGTGCGGCGCTCTGAGGGTTCAGTCGTTCTGGATCTCCTCGTGTTCTCTGGCCTGTGCTCTTGCTCTGTGCTAATTAACTCCCATGACATAGATATATACAACAAAATATCAGCTGAGAGAGGAAGAACAGTGTCTCCATTTTAAACAAGAGAACTCATAGACATCGGCTAGCGGGTTAGGCACTTGGAACACCACGCGGTTTCTTCAGAATAATCTGTTATTGATATTCATTGTCCTCACAAACATACTTGCGTACAATTAGCAAGCATTCTATTCTATCCTGGTTGCGGAGGTTAACAGGATGAGATTTATGAACACAGATGGGCGGAGCCTAAGGATTTGGAACTATATAAATAGTAGTTCTAATCAAAGGAAATCTATAAGCACTGAGAACAAGTGAATAAGAGCCACATGAAAAGGAGATTGTCCATTCTGACCCACAGACATGGTATAGTAAGTAAGGGATTAGAGTCAGCTTTCCTCTACGACATAACCTAAGTATGGCAATGTGCTACGTGGCGCTAATGTGGTCTGTGTACTGGAACACTATTAGTGAATAATGAGTTTAGCTTAAGTCTGAGAGATTTGTCTGTTAGAATATGGCCATGAACCGGGAGCTACAGGAAATATTTTAAATGTTATGTACATTGAGATCCTATAAGATATTGATATTTTGAGAGAATAGTGTTTTTGAGAAGCTTTCGAATGTGACACTTACCAACTAATATTTCAGTATTTATTATAAATGATTTATCTGTGCACATCATTCTGTTTAAGTCTGCTGCAGCATCTCTTCTCTTCTCTGACTGGCTTGAGGGCGGGATCAACCTTTCACTCACATGAGATAGACCAATAGCAAACCACAAACATACAATCAATTCCCCATGAACAAAATCAAGTCCTGCCCTACATTTTTTTCTTGTTCCTAAACCTATTTCACTCGGATATGTCACAATAGTGAAAATACTTTGTTTTGGCCTACTATAGTTTTCCAAAAATTTATACTTATTTTGCTGCTCTATGATTGGACGGAATGAAAAAAAAAAAAAAAAAAAAAGATAAAACGTACCAATAAGCACAAGAATGATATAGAAATACCAATATGCCTAGCACTTCCTGCTGCTTAAAAAAGCTTAATGTCTTTGTTGGTATGAGAAATAGTAAAAAAAAAAAATCACATGTAAATATTATATAAATATTCAATATATGATATATACAGTTAATATATATAATAATTATAATGAATCATATAATAAATTAATTATTTTATATTAATTTTGTATGCCAATTCACTTTGTATTTACAATTTCCAAATTAGTATGTAGCAACTTGTCTGGAAAACTTCACGACAGCAAAAGTGTCCATCTGTCCGGTCTCAGGGCCCGTTTACACAACACCGTTTATAATTAAAAACATGAATATTGTGTTTTGGCCATTCATTTACTCTACATTAACATTTTGGGGGCCTGAAAACGCAAACTTTTCAAAGTGCACGTTTTTAAAAAACGATACCGTTATCGTCTCCATGTGAACTACATAAACGTGAATCTGCATGGTGACATCATGGACATGGTTCACCATAGATATACACATAATAAAGGTTAAATGTCTCATCTACGCTGCTGGCCAATGGAGGTTGACGTCCGCAACTGGCGGCCATCTTGTCACAGGCAGCTCACTCACTCGTAACGTTGTGTTTTAATGGTGCATGTACTTTTTAAATTACCATAACTTGCTCAATTTTCTACAGATTTTCAAATGGTTTGGTTTGTTATGAATGTCAGAGATGTAGTTATGACACTGCACACTTATGAATAATAAGTGTATAAATAAATAGTCATCCAGAATTAAGCCACGTTAAGAATGTTTGTAAGAAACCAAACCGTTTGTAAATCCGCCAAGATTTCAGCGAGATAAGAATATTTGTGTATTTGTTTGTTGATCACTCATCTTACATCAGGTACCACAGAGCTGCCAGAAAGCTTGCCTGTGACAAGATGGCCACCAGTGATCTAGCCTTTATTATGGATACTCTATAGGCGCTATATGGTGTATTTAATGTAACTATATATGGTGTTCACTCTATAGGCGCTTCGTGTTTCTTTACAAAGTGATATCACCACCTACTGGCCTGGGATGAATAATACAGCAGTTTTTAGTGTTAATGTGTCGTCTGCACAAACGTACCCTCAGTCAGAGCTCTAAAAGACAAAGCATGGCCAAATAGGCAAAACTACCATCATGTTGGTGTCATTGGATGTTTATTTATTCTTTGTTTGTTGACTGTGGTGATTCCAAATCAAACAGCAAAGCATGGGTACCTACACTACTTGTTCAAAGTGTGGACACAGGTTTTTATTATTACTATTAATGTTTTTTTTTGCATTTTAGAATACTAGTTTTCATGACTTAATACTATGATATAACACAAATGCCAGAATGGGAATGATGTAGTGCCCAAAATAATGTTAAAGAAATAATCATTTTATATTTGAACTTCTTTTTCTTTGTCTAGATTGGAGCTTTGCATTTAGTATTACACATTTTAAAGTATTCAGCCATTTAGAGTTTGAGAAGCAAACCTGTGATATGTAGGGTACTCCTGTTGGTCAACCCGTTTAACATTGTTGTACTTTCACTGAGTATTTTTAACCGGTGTTTACAGTGCAAATAGGAAAGTCACCAGGACAAACTCCTAATTCATCCAATTATCTAAGCCGACTGAACTACAGGAGCTGTTTTGAAATGTCTCAAAGCCTTAGTGACATTTATTCTCAGAGCAAAAACCCTTGCGACCAACAGTGCAGTGTTGCATTGTGTTTTTTTATGGTCCGTATCTTGATGTGTTTTACACTACAATTTATCAATCACAACACAATATTGCATTTATTAAATTGTTCTTTGGACACATTTACCCAAATAATCTAATGTGTGCACTATCAACCGATTACTGACTGTGTACCAACTGCCTGACAGAACGTTTTAAATATCAATGTTCTGGTATGATGATGAAAATTAAAGCAATGGCATAACATATCTCAAATGATCACTTTAATTCAGAATGGATGTTTAAAGGGATGCTCCACTTTTTTTTTGGGAAATGGACTCATTTTACACTCTGCCAGAGTTAAACAGTTGGGTTTTACCGTTTTCGAATCCATTCAGCCGATTTTCTGATATTTAGAAGAATATCAGTTTCTGGTCCCATTGACTTCAATAGTATGTCCTAGTATGGAAGTCAATGGGACCAGAAACTGTCTGGTTACTGATATTCTTCTAAATATCAGAAAATCGGCTGAATGGATTCGAAAATGGTAAAACTCAACTGTTTAACTCTGGGGGAGTTTTAAAATGAGCCTATTTCCAAAAAAAGTGGAGTATCCCTTTAAGTATGTATGTACTGTATGTAGGTATGTATCATGTATGTTTGTGTTTAGAGCTGTACTCAATCCGACTATGTCTAATAAACTGTTGACAAGTAGTACGATCATAGCATAAAATGCCGATTTTAAAAATATAAAAATATAATAAATATATGATATTAATGCTATATAATAATATTATAAATATATGATATTAATTAAAAAATATGATATTAAAAATATAAAAGCATCTATGGAACTTTATGGCCGTGGGGTTGTTTAGGTCTAATAGTGTATCAATAATCAATATAAATAATAAAATAATGAAAAGCAAATTGCAGTTATTATTATGCGATCAATAATAATTATTCACCACAGAATTATAAATAAGTAGATTGCTGTTTGTATATACAAGTAACTGTTTAGTAACCCTTTTTTAAGTGGCATTAACCAATTCAGCAAACACACACAATTTTATCCAATAAAACATTTATTTGGTTGTCAAGGGCTTTATTTAAGTTATTTTCCCCAATAGAAAAAAATAGAAAAAAAATAAAGAGGACAAACCCATTCCATCCTATCGACCGACCGATCGAGGTCATTATGTATGAGTCATTGAATTGCTCATTCACACCAATTTAAAAAAATAAATAAATAGACTGTAGCACTTAACATTTTATGTATGTATTAATAATATATTATATTATCAATTTTTAACAATAACATTAAAATATTGAAGAATTTAAATAAATGAAAAATAATTATACATTAATTCCTTTTTAATTGTATTTTTATTTATTTGGATAAATGCAATATGTGCATGAGGGCCTAGTTTAAAGTTAACATTTACAGTGATCTTTTTAACAGATTGTTTCCTTACTTTTTGAGTATCTGCAGCAACAGTTCAGTAACTTCAAAAACTTGCTTTTTAATATATATTTTTTAATGCTAAAACGAACAAAAATTATTGCTGCCTCTGATTCAAGTGCTAAAATAGTTCAGGTTCTTGAGAAGCACAGCACTGCTGAAACATTTTGGAAAAGAAAAACCATGTCCTCTAAAAGTGCTGCATCATTCTTTGGAGCGCTTATACACACTGTCGTTTTAGTTCTCTAGTTTTGCTGGCAACTCCAGCCACTGAGCCTCTGACTGCAATATCCACACCACTCCCGCCGGGGAGTCATCGCTGCAGTGGGTGTGTGTGGTTTCATTCTCAGGAGTGTGTCAGGTCTCTTGTCTCAACTCATTCTGCTTCCCTGTGTCTCATCTGTCTGCCCTGACAATGCTGTTTTTCATAATGCTGCCCTGGTTTACCTTTTACTTTTATGTAAAACAACTAATCGGCTTTCTTTCACCTTCCTTAATTTAGCATGCATCGACAACCACATATTGTAAGCCGCTATGAATACGTCTCTGATGTCCCTGGAGTGTGTATGTGAAGTTTTAGCTCAAAATGCCCAGCGCGTTTTCATCCTAGGGCGTCATATAGTGACGCTTTTGACAATGCGTATACATCCAACGCACATGGCACCCTTTAGCGTCAATTTGAGACGCAGGTAAATATATATGGGCCAAAAGGTGCCTCCTAGTGGCCTAACCCTAACCCTGCCCCAGACATAAATTTACCCATAACCAAAGTGTGTTATATTGACGCTAAAGGGTGCCACGTGCGTTGGATGTATATATGACGCCCTAGGATGAGAATGCGTTGAAATACCCCACATATATTTTTTATAGCATGTTAAAATTGTCACTTTTTCAAAAACATGCTGTTTTTGTGTGTCCCTTTAAATGCAAATGAGCTGCTGCTACCGGTGCAGAGGGCGGAGCTTCAAGAGCTCGTGTGTATTGGCAGCTCTGATTACCTCATTCACTGAAAATTTCTAAAACTTTTAGTCTTTTATGTTCAAACCGGAGTCAGACATTGATGGAGAGACTCAAGAAGAAGAAGTGACATCGTGTAGAAAGCAACAGGACATTTCTGAATGGTTAGTTGATGAATTTATGTAGTTGCTGATGTGGAGTTAACTATCTTCTAGACTTTGATTAGCATATTCTGTCATGATAATCTAAAAATCACGTTCCCGGGGGTGGGGTTTTTGTACCTTGTTTGTACATTGAACATGAAGAAGCTCATTGTAGTCCCTACCATCTGTTTGTTGTAGTCCTTAAAAAGCGATTTCTGTAAAATAAAATATCTCCCTTTGCTTTGAACTTTGAGCGTCGTAACTTTGCAGATGTTGTTTATGCTCAAACAGCAACATTACTATCATTGCTAACTTCCATTTCATGTCGACATTAATTAAGATTTATAACATCTGCTCCTAAGAGTAAAGAACTGATATGTGAGGATACAAGATAAGAATCTTGTTTACACGAGGAGAAACTGGACATCTATTCACCTTGATGTAATGAAATTCTAATAAATCTGCCAAACTTTGTTTGGTATGCCAGCACAATCTCAAGAAGCAGCAAAAGCAACAACATGACCAAGGGTAAAGCTGCAGGCTAGTCTGCAGTTTCCATCCACACATTTTTTTTTTCTCCAGGTATCTTTTTTGTGTATTCATTCATTGTCAAACACACTTGTGTTTAACATAACTTTAGTCGAAATGTGCAATTTCTGTGCCATTACCTTCACAAAATGGAATTTTCAGACTGGTTTGCATGGAACAAATTGCACATTTCACCTTTAAACAAGGGCAGTGAGAGTGCAAAGACTATTATGTGTCACTAGGGGGCTAAAAGAAGCTGTTACTAAAGCAGTCAAGCTAGACCAAAGATAGATCGACACTCAAAGTAATTACCTTGTTCTTTTTTGCCAATTCCACAGAGCTGTGCTATTCAATGAAAGCACTGGTACCTGCTACAGGCTCTGTAAAAACAAGTCAGCTAAAGTGACTAGATTTCTGAAATGGAAACCAGTGGTCACAATGTAATTGAAGTCTCTCTTCTTATTATTTAAGAATTAAAAAATTGGGATGATACATTTTTAGTAACAACATAACTAACTAACAACATTACTATAATATTACAGGTTAAAACAAAACATTCCAGTCCAAAACATTATATTCAACTCAGGTATAATAATTACACTCAAATAAAAACTGAAATGTTTGGAGACAACTCATAAGGTAGTTTTCATAAACACCTGTCTTCATGGCAAATTAATTCAATCATACAAGGATAAGCTTTTCTTCAGTGTTTTATAACTAAAAAATGTGAACATTTGAATAGTTTTCCTGATGTAAATGCAGCATTTTATTGACATCATTGACGTCTTTTTTTCCACAGTTGAAACATGATCTCTGTAAGTTGCACTGTATCTTTTGACATATATATATACCTTCTGATGTTCATGCATGTTTTTCTCATGCTATAATGTGTATTGAAGAAAACACTCGCGTGCCACGCTCCCGCTCGAATTAAGGCGCTACAGTGATCTGTCACGTCACATTTAAGAGTGTCAAAACGGCATTTTTTTTTTTAATTTTGTGATAAAATCGACAGAATTTGAAAGCTGAGACTTTATTAGAAGTAACAAAGCACAAAGCTTTTTGCGATTATTGAATAGGAAGTGCCCTACAAATAATGTTTGACCTGGCAACCCTGGCTTGAACCACGGTGATTCATTGTACGAGTCGTTTTTTCCGACCCCTTTTTTGATCATCAGCTGTTTTTAGACAAATTATTGCTTTTTCTGGCCAATACGATACATCAGCCCATCCCTAATTTTTCTCTAGGTGAAAAAAGCCTACATAGCACCAAAATAACCAAATTCTAAATAATTTTCCAAATTATTGTTAGTTATAAACAGACAGCTTTAGCTTTTTCTCCTGGTGGGGTGGCAGATAAAGAATTAGCTTGCAGGCTACATGCTAAAATGACCTCACATCCTCATCCTCATGAATAGGCCTATAAGCATGTGTTCTGTGTGTTGATTAATCACTGAAATCTCCATATCTAACATGACTTCTTTAATAGCAGTCATCTGTTTACTGGAACATGACTGCAGTCTGCTAGCTTACATGTTTGAGAGCATGTGTGTTGATTCACCTTGACAGGGGTTTTGGACTATTGAGGAGGAGACTTAAACATATGGCTTGTTAGTGCTGGACTACCGAAGTAAAGTAAGCACTGAGAAGCAAAATCCATGATTTACTCTGTAAACATATTTATCTAACTTATATTTATGCTACATTTAGCTTTAGCTAATTTAGCATCCATCCATCCATTAAATAGGGCCTACTTTTTTTTTTTCCTTTTCAGGCTTTTCCATTTAAACCTGCCAGTGGGGCTGTTAAAAAACATTGTGACTATCAAGTGTTTGCCCGTCTTACAATGACACGCAGCTGACAGGTCCTTTTTGGCTAGAGTCTTGTAAATGATTGCCAGTGACCTGAATCCTGAGGGGTCAGAAGCACACCATGCTTTGACTGTTTGCATTGCAAATATCTGATAGGCCTTATCCAACTCCTGTTGATTTTTCCTCCTGTACGTCTCCATAATTATCCTTGTACCGCCTGTGAGTAGCAACAGATGGATGGACCGGAGCGAAGGCGTGGGGGAAGGATTTGAAGGATGCGCGTGCACATGGTTTATATGGAGAGCACTGTGAATGACCCTCTGTTGAACAGCTTCATGTTTTGCTGGCTGTGATAAGATAGTGGAAACATTTTTGGTTTATTCATTGCATACTTTGACCTTTAACTGATTAGAGGATGACTTTCATTTCCTTGTTCGCCATTTAACAACCATTTCTCACCTTTCTGTGTTGAATGTGACATTAAACGAATAGTTCACAAAAAAAAAAAAACGAACATTCTGTCATCTTTTTCCTCAACCTTATGTTCTTCC